>NC_084732.1:91913298-91963298 GCF_033978785.1 Entelurus aequoreus
CTAACATGCTAACAATTAGCATGTGTCAAATCTAAATACCTCACGCTAAACAGTGCGTGCAATCTTCAAAATTGCGTGTACTATTAGTCACCGCCTTATTTCAATGAGGATTTTGCGTGTACTATACTGGGCTTTCACCATGGACGCACTCATTTACCGCACATTCATGTTACCATGCTCCTTACCTGTGGCGTTTTGCCATGTTGTCAACAGGCAGGAGACATCTACCACTTTTTATGGGCACTTCAGACACAGGCCAAAGTGCATTTGCAACGGAACCCACCCGTGTTTTTCTTAGGACACAAAAAAATATATACTTCAAAAAAATTTTTTACATAAGAAATATCTTAATAACATATATTCTGTGTGGAAAAAAATCAATTATGCATCAATTAAATTGATTTTAATTAACCCCTCAAGTCTTTTAGCAGCTCTAAAATTATAAAAGGATGTTGCTGAATAGACAATATGTCAAATATTTTTTAATTCTGAGCGTCCAAAATGTTGACACACACACATGTAGGACGGAGGATTGTGGTGTGGAAATGTCACTTCCTCACACCTGCTAAATAAAACACTAAATAGTGCTGATGAGTGGTGATAAATCACACCGCAGGTGGAGCGACAAGACGGAGGTGGACTTGCACAACTGGGCAGAGGAGCGTGACGCCCACGGTGTTCATACAGCTGACTTCTGTGTCACCATGTCCTCATCAACTGGTAAACACACACACGTAAACACACACACACACACACACACACACACACACACACACACACACACACACATGTTATCATTTGGAATGGGGAGCAAGTGTTTGATCATGACTTGTGGGCACCACCCTTTCTACAGGTTGTTGAGGCATAACAAAAATTAGGTAAAATGTCCACTGGCCAGTTAGCTCATACACGTCTTTAAATCTCTGGATTGATGAAGTAATGTGCCGATCATTCTTACTAAGAGTGGAGGTGTCGGTTTCCCTGATCTATTGGACAGCCACAGGAAGACCTTGTCATGACCCGAGATCTACAAAGTAGAGAGGGAGCAGAACCAGACACCGCTCCAGGCACCTGTTCTTTAAACTGTTTATGGCCGAGGGCGGCAGCTGTTTATGACCCCCTCCCCTTAGAAACAGCCGCAGCCATGTAATCAGGAAATGGCCAAATAAATGAGAGTTGATATGGTTTCATGGGGACCAAATTTAAATCATTTTGCATAATTCACACAAATTTGTACGTGACTACTGAGGACCATTTAAAAAACAAAAAAGTGTAAAGTAAATATGACCTGCTGGTCAGAATACAGCACTACAGCTGTCCTCTTATAGGAAGTTTGACCACTTAAATGTTCAAGCAAATCCTGCATCTTCTGTGACATGACTGAAAACTGCAATTTAGCAGTAATGAAGTGGTCTATAACTCCAACTAGCATATATAGAAGGATGGAACATTCTCAATGTCAAGCATACTTTAAGGTAATAATTAGAGATGTCGATAAATGCGTTAAAATGTAATATCGGAAATTATCGGTATCGGTTTTTTTATTTTCAGTATCGGTTTTTATTTATTTTATTTTATTTTTTATTTTTTTTATTTTTTATTTTTTATTAAATCCACATAAAAAACACAAGATACACTTACAATTAGTGCACCAACCCAAAAAAACTCCCTCCCCCATTTACACTCATTCACACAAAAGGGTTGTTATTAATATTCTGGTTCCTACATTATATATCAATATATATCAATACAGTCTGCAAGGGATACAGTCCGTAAGCACACATGATTGTGCGTGCTGCTGGTCCACTAATAGTACTAACCTCTAACAGTTCATTTGACAAATTTTCATTAATTACTAGTTTCTATGTGACTGTTTTTATATTGTTTTACTTTCTTTTTTGCCCCACTCATAAAAAGGTCATGCTTTTTTTTTTTATTGAACACTTAAATCTCTATATCAGCTTCAGATCATATATAGTGTAATTCGTTTAGTATATTTATTATAACAATCAACAGAATAATTAGTATAATTAGTAATAGTATATAATTAGTAGGGATGTCCGATAATGGCTTTTTGCCGATATCCGATATTCCGATATTGTCCAACTCTTTAATTACCGATACTGATATCAACCGATACCGATATATACAGTCGTGGAATTAACACATTATTATGCCTAATTTGGACAACCAGGTATGGTGAAGATAAGGTTGTTTTTTATTAAAATAAAATAAAATAAGATAAATCAATTAAAAACATTTTCTTGAATACAAAAGAAAGTAAAACAATATAAAAACAGTTACATAGAAACTAGTAATGAATGAAAATGAGTAAAATTAACTGTTAAAGTTTAGTACTATTAGTGGAGCAGCAGCACGCACAATCATGTGTGCTTATGGACTGTATCCCTTGCAGACTGTATTGATATATATTGATATATAATGCTTACAGACTGTATCCCTTGCAGACTGTATTGATATATGTTGATATATAATGTAGGAAGCAGAATATTAATAACAGAAATAAACAACCCTTTTGTGTGAATGAGTGTAAATGGGGGAGGGAGTTTTTTGGTTTGGTGCACTAATTGTAAGTGTATCTTGTGTTTTTATGTTGATTTAATAAAAATAAAAATAAAAAATAAATAAAAAACGATACCGATAATAAAAAAAACGATACCGATAATTTCCGATATTACATTTTAAAGCATTTATCGGCCGATAATATCGGCAGGCCGATATTATCGGACATCTCTAATAATTAGTATGTTTTTTTTAATATAATTTTCATATTTTTGTTGTATTTATGTCCTTTTTGTCCTTAAATCAGTCAATAATTCATAGCAACATTGATTTTGATTCATTATTATTTTTTGAAAAACTATTTTTAAAAATGGTGTTTTTAGAGTCAACATTGCGACTTTTTCCTCGTTGCATTTCACCTATTTGCTCTTTTTTTCCACTTTTTAATGTTTTAAAATAAAAAAAAGTTTTAGTATTTTTACAACGATGTGCTGCGGGCCGGTAAAACATTAGCTGCGGGCCGCAAATGGCCCCCGGGCCACACTTTGGACACCCCTGGCTTGATACATCCAGCGGGGCATCACAACAAAATGAGGCATAATAATGTGTTCATTCCACCACTGTATATATCGGTATCGGTTGATATCGATATCGGTAATTAAGAGTTGGACAATATCGGATATCGGCAAAAAAGCCATTATCGGACATCTCTAATGAACACTAAACCAGATGTAGTTTTTGGAGAAATTTATTAGTTTTAATTAAGGATGGATACCATACAGAATCACAGTACTATTAATGGTTAAACCTTTTTTAAATGATTAGCATCATTTAAAAAGGTTTCCCCTTAGGAGACCTGTTTTTGTGTCCCCATACCATCAGAGGTCCCTTAAAGCAGTGGTCCCCAACCACCGGTCCGCGACCCGGTACCGGTCCGCGGACCGATTGGTACCGGGCCGCACAAGAATTAAAAAAAAATAAAAATTTTTGTTTGTTTTTTTTGTTGATGAAATCAACATAAAAAACACAATATATACATTCTATATCAATATAGATCAATACAGCCTGCAGGGATACAGTCCGTAAGCACACATGATTGTATTTATTTATGTAAAAAAAAAAAATAAAAAAAAAATATTATTATTATTATTTTTTTTTTTTAATGAAATCAACATAAAAAACACAATATATACATTCTATATCAATATAGATCAATACAGCCTGCAGGGATACAGTCCGTAAGCACACATGATTGTATTTATTTATGTAAAAAAAAAAAATAAAAAAAAAATATTATTATTATTATTTTTTTTTTTTAATGAAATCAACATAAAAAACACAATATATACATTCTATATCAATATAGATCAATACAGCCTGCAGGGATACAGTCCGTAAGCACACATGATTGTATTTATTTATGTAAAAAAATAAAAAAATAAAAAAAAAATTTTTTAAAATACACCCCCCCCCACACACACACACACACCGGTCCGTGGGACAAATTTTCAGGCGTTGACCGGTCCGCAGCTACAAAAAGGTTGGGACCACTGCCCTAAAGGTGACTGTGTAAAAGAGCCATGTCCCCATTAAGTAAGCATTGCCAGAACACACAAGTGTATCTGAGTGTGTGTGTGTGTGTGTGTGTGTGTGTGTGTGTGTGTGTGTGTGTGTGTGTGTGTGTGTGTGTGTGTGTGTGTGTGTGTGTGTGTGTGTGTGTGTGTGTGTGTGTGTGTGTGTGTGTGTGTGCGTGCGTGTGTGTGTGTGTGTGTGATGCAGGGAAGTGGAGGAGCAACAAGTGCAGTGAGGACCATGGCTACGTCTGCAAGAGGAGGACGGTCTCTGTGGTGGAGACGCCCAGGGAGCCCCGCTACATTGGAGGGTGTCCTGAGAAATGGCTCTACTTTGGACACAAGGTTCTCACACACACACACACACACACACACACACACACACACACACACACACACACACACACACACATTTGTGCACCAGGAAGGGCTTTTCTTTGTTGTTTTTGTACAAAACCCCCGCACCTGCTTTGCTTTAGCAATCAAAACTATTGAAGTTGTCCTCTCAGGGAATGAAACACACTGGTCACTCCCAAGTTCTTTTAGATGACATATATGTTGAGTAAAAAGGACCACCGAGACAGAATAGTACTTGGCCAAGTTGTACTAAAGCTTGAGGAGACCAGCCCTTACAATGCAACCATAGCATCGCCAAGAAAGATCTAAAAAGCAAGACAAAATAAGTTAACTCTTACAGTGAGAAGGCAGCCCCCCCCCTAACAGAGAGGGATGCACCTGCTGATAAGAAGAGGGACCGTGTCCTTCACAGAACAGAACTGGCTCAAACCTCCCTTTTGAGGAGTGATTCATCATGTTTGTGCAAGACATTGGACGCTCCAGGACCAAATATGGAAATCAACAACAGATAATAAGGCAAGGGAAGTATACTGGCCACACCAACATCTCCAGTACCAATAGCATGATCACACAATACCATTTTTTACTCAAGTATATCAAAAGTATATGCATCCTCCACGCAATGCTTCTTTGTGGGGACATTGCTGATTGTCATGTCATGTTCGGATGTACCGTCTTTGCTCCACAGTAAGTCTTTGCTGTCGTCCAGCATTCTGTTTTTGTTTGCTTTGTAGCCAGTTCAGTTTTAGTTTTGTCCTGCATAGCCTTCCCTAAGCGTCAATGCCTTTTCTTAGGGGCACTCACCTTTTGTTTCTATTTGGTTTAAGCATTAGATACAGTCGCGTTCAAAAGTTTACATACACTTGTAAAGAACATAATGTCATCAATCAATCAATCAATCTAGTCAGGGCTTTGGGAAGGCCATTCTAAAACCTCAATTCTAGCCTGATTTAGCCATGAAAAAGGAGGATTACCTCCAAATTCTTCAGGACAAGCTAAAATCATCAGCCCGGAGGCTGGGTCTTGGGCGCGACAGGACAATGACCCCAAACACACCTCAAAAGTGGTAAAGGAATGGCTAAATCAGGCTAGAATGAAGGTTTCAGAATGACCTTCCCAAAGTCTTGACTTAAACGTGTGGACAATGCTGAAGAAACAAGTCCATGTCAGAAAAGATGAACTGCACCAATTTTGTCACCATGCTTGACGGTAGGTGTGGTGTTCCTGGGATGAAAGGCCTCACCTTTTCTCATCCAAACATATTGCTGGGTATTGTGGCCAAAGAGCTCCCTTTTTGTTTCATCTGACATCACATGGACAACGATAAGACCTTCTGGAGGAAAGTTCTGTGGTTAGAATGGCCTTCCCAAAGTACTGACGTGTGGACAATGCTGAAGAAACAAGTCCATTTAGCTGAACTGCAGCAATTTAGTGGTCAAGTGGTCAAGCAGAAGCTTGTGGATGGCTACCAAAAGCGCCTTATTGCAGGTCAACTTGCCAAGGAAGCAAATATTAACATTGCTGTATGTATACTTTTGACCCTCACATTTTCAGTAGAGCCATAATAAATTCATAAAAGAAGCAAACTTCATGAATGTTTTTTGTGAGCAACAAGTATGTGCTCCAATCACTACATCACAACAAAATAAGAAATGATTGTAAAGTCAAGACAGCCATGACATCATGTTCTTTACATGTGTATGTACACTTATGATCGCGACTGTATCTTTTGACCTGCCTCCTGCTGTAGTCTGCTATTGGGATGACAAATCATGTTGACGTCTACAAAGCAATTAGCTACCTGCTGCCACCTACTGACAGGGAAGAGTATTACATGGTGAGTCTGCCCAGCTCTAGACAGTACAGACACTCAACAACAACACATTATTTGCGGAATATAATGACTGGTTTGCAAAAAAATATTTTTAACCTGATTAGGTGACATGTACGGAGCCCGTAAAGGGACTTGGGGGGGAATTTTTTTTAAATTATATATATATATATATATATATTAGGGATGTCCAATAAAATGCGTTAAAATGTAATATCGGAAATTATCGGTATCGTTTTTTTTATTATCTGTATCGGGGTTTTTTTTTTGGTTTTTTTATTTTTTATTAAATCAACATAAAAAACACAAGATACACTTACAATTAGTGCACCAACCCAAAAAACCTCCCTCCCCCCATTTCTTTCTGTTATCAATATTCTGCTTCCTACATTATATATCAATATATATCAATACAGTCTGCAAGGGATACAGTCCGTAAGCACACATGATTGTGCGTGCTGCTGCTCCACTAATAGTACTAACCTTTAACACTTCATTTGACTCATTTTCATTAATTACTAGTTTCTATGTAACTGTTTTTATATTGTTTTACTTTCTTTTTTATTCAAGAAAATGTTTTTAATTTAGTTATCTTATTTTATTATTATTTTTTAAAAAGTACCTTATCTTCACCATACCTGGTTGTCCAAATTAGGCATAATAATGTGTTAATTCCACGACTGCATATATCGGTTGATATCGGTATCAGTTGATATCGGTATCGGTAATTAAAGAGTTGGACAATATCGGAATATCGGATATCGGCAAAAAGCCATTATCGGACATCCCTAATATATATATATATATATATATATATATATATATATATATATATTTTAAGACATGTATCTCCTGCACACGAGAAAGTTTCTCTTGCGCACAAGAAAGTTTTTATAAAGTTATGCTTTTTTTTTTTTTTTTTAATTATACATTTTTTTTCTTATTTTTTTTAGACATGTATATCGTGTGCACAAGATAGTTTCTCGTGGGCACGAGATACATGTCTAAAAAAAAAAAAAAAGACATTTTTTAAAATTATTTTAAAAAAATTTGTTATAACTTTATAAAAAAGTTTCTCGTGCGCAAGAGAAACTTTTTATAAAGTTATAAAAAAAAATGTTTTTTAAATTATACTTTTTTTTTTTTTTTTTTTAGACTTGTATATTGTGCGCACAAGATAGTTTCTCGTGGGCACGAGATACATGTTTACAAAAAAAAAAAAAATGTTTAACTATTTTTTAATTTTTTTTTATAACTTTATAAAAAGTTTCTCGTGCGCAAGAGAAACTTTTTATAAAGTTATAAAAAATAAAAAAATTTAAATTATACTTTTTTTTTTTTTTTAGACTTGTATATTGTGTGCACAAGATAGTTTCTCGTGGGCACGAGATACATGTTTAAAAAAAAAAAAAAAAATGTAACTATTTTTTTTTTTTTTATAACTTTATAAAAACTTTCTCGTGCGCAAGAGAAACTTTTTATAAAGTTATAAAAAAAAAATTTTTTTTAATTATACTTTTTTTTTTTTAGACTTGTATATTGTGCGCACAAGATAGTTTCTCGTGGGCACGAGATACATGTTTAAAAAAAAAAAAAAAAATTTAAACTATTTTTTAATTTTTTTTTATAACTTTATAAAAACTTTCTCGTGCGCAAGAGAAACTTTTTATAAAGTCATAAAAAAAAATTTTTTTTAATTATACTTTTTTTTTTTTTTTAGACATGTATATTGTGCACACAAGATAGTTTCTCGTGGGCACGAGATACATGTTTAAAAAAAACAAAAACATTTTTTTAACTATTTTTTAATTTTTTTTATAACTTTATAAAAAGTTTCTCGTGCGCAAGAAAAACTTTTTATAAAGTTATAAAAAAAAATTTTTTTGAAATTATACTTTTTAAAAGAAATTTTTTAGACTTTTATATTGTGCGCACAAGATAGTTTCTCGTGGGCACGAGATACATGTTTAAAAAAAAAAAAAATACATTTTTTAAAACTATTTTTTAATTTTTTTTATAACTTTATAAAAACTTTCTCGTGCGCAAGAGAAACTTTTTATAAAGTTATAAAAAAAAAATTTTTTTAATTATACTTTAAAAAAAAAATTTTTTAGACATGTATATTGTGCGCACAAGATAGTTTCTCGTGGGCACGAGATATATGTTTAAAAATATATATATACATTTTTTAAAACTATTTTTACATTTTTTTTATAACTTTATAAAAAGTTTTTCGTGCGCAAGAGAAACTTTCTCGTGCGCACGAGATAGATTCTTGTGGGCATAAGATACATGCCTAAAAAAAATTCTAATAAATAAATATTATTAAAAAAAAAAAAATCCCCCATGTCCCTTTAGGGGCTACGTAGAAATGACATCATCTCCCACGGCACACCAGACTGTGGTGTTAAAAACACTGCCTTACAGAATATCAAGACACAATTTGATGTAAGGAATAGAAAGAAGTCGTGAATGAATTGTTGACTAGAGACAAAGTGACGTTAATAGAGTGAAGATTGATGTTTCAGTTTGACCACTAATTGGCCTGAAATGTCATCAAGTGGAGACGTCCTTGTTTCTTGTAGCATGCTGTCCATCACACATCTATCACAGGCAACCACTTGCTAATCTGTGTGTGTGTGTGTGTGTGTGTGTGTGTGTGTGTGTGTGTGTGTGTGTGTGTGTGTGTGTGTGTGTGTGTGTGTGTGTGTGTGTGTTCAGTGTCTCCTGCTCCACCTGCCTGACAGTCCAAAAGAGGGTAAAAGTTGGAAGGACGCCCAGTCCATCTGCTCCTCCTTCCAAGGCTCCCTGGTGGCCATCGATGATGAGATTGAACAAGGTACCAGCACTCATTCAATTCTTAATTGTCTGATCCCTCCTTAAAGTCTTTCTCTCACTACCAAAATGTATTTCCGTACTTTTCTAAACAAAGGGGACCACAAAAAATGTAATTATTGGCTTTATTTGAACCAAAAATCTTAGTGTACATGAAACATATGTTTAGTATTGTCATTTAGTCCTTAAATAAAATAGTGAACATACTAGACGACTTGTCTTTTAGTAGTAATAATAATAATAATAATAATAGATTTTTTTTGTAAAAAAGTGTATTAAAAAAATAAAAATAAATAAAATAAAATAAAGAAATAAATAAATAAAAAGATAATAAATAAATAAATAAAAATAAAAACTAGAACAGCCAGATAGCTATAACTAGTATGCATGTATCTAAAAAAAAAAAAAAAGGCTTTTTTAAAAAGAAGGGCTTTTAAGCCTTTTTTAAAAGCATCCACAGTCTGTGGTGCCCTCAGGTGGTCAGGGAGAGCGTTCCAAAGACTGGGAGCGGCAGAGCAGAAAGCTCCCTCTCTAGTAAGTAAACAAACAAAGACTCCTAATTAGTCTGCAGTAACATATTGTGTCATTTATACACCTATTATTTTGTACACATTACGAGGGACAAACTGTAAAAAAATTGATTATTAATCTACTTGTTCATTTACTGTTGATATCTGCTTATTTTCGGAAGTAGTTACAGGATCGTACAATAAAACATAATACCTAATAAACCAATAATGATATGGTGAAGAAATACCGATGTAAAGGGTAGGTGTCGCACTATTTTCTGTTTGAACAAGTTCTATTTACACTTCTGTTAAAATGTAATAATCACTTATTCTTCTCTCCTTTGATACTTGACATTAGTTTTGGATGATACCACACATTTAGGTGTGGATCCGATACCGAGTAGTTACAGGATCGTACAATAAAATATAATACCTAATAAACCAATAATGATATGGTGAAGAAATACCGATGTAAAGGGTAGGTGTCGCACTATTTTCTGTTTGAACAAGTTCTATCTACACTTCTGTTAAAATGTAATAATCACTTATTCTTCTCTTCTTTGATACTTTTACATTAGTTTTGGATGATACCACACATTTAGGTATGGATCCGATACCAAGTAGCTACAGGATCATACATTGGTCATATTCAAAGTCCTCCTAATACAAACATTTGTGCTAATAAAAAAATATCGGATGTAATCATAGCAGTATCAACTGGATACACTCTTGTACTTGGTATCATGACAGTGGATGTCAGGTGTAGATCCACCCATGGCGTTTGTTTACATTCAGAGGTGCTAGCTTTCTGTTAGCGGTGAGCTATTCAATCAATCAATCAATCAATGTTTATTTATATAGCCCTAAATCACTAGTGTCTCAAAGGGCTGTACAAGCCACAACGGCATCCTCGGTGTCGAGTGGGTCTGACATAATATTGTGAAAGTCCAACACATCAGCGAAAGTCCAGTCCATGGTGGGGCCAGCGGGAACCATCCCGAGTGGAGACGGGTCAGCAGCGTAGAGATGTCCCCATCTGATGGACAGGCTAGCGGTCCACCCCAAAGCAGAGTAGAAAAGAAAAGAAAAGAAACGGCAGATCAACTGGTCTAAAAAGGGAGTCTATTTAAAGGCTAGAGTATACAAATGAGTTTTAAGATGAGACTTAAATGCTTCTACTGAGGTAGCATCTCTAACTTTTACCGGGAGGGCATTCCATAGTATTGGAGCCCGAATAGAAAACGCTCTATAGCCCGCAGACTTTTTTTGGGCTCTGGGAATCACTAATAAGCCGGAGTTCTTTGAACGCAGATTTCTTGTCGGGACATATGGTACAATACAATCGTCAAGATAGGCAGGAGCTTGACCGTGTAGTATTTTATACGTAAGTAGTAAAACCTTAAAGTCGCATCTTAGGTGCACAGGAAGCCAGTGCAAGTGAGCCAGTATAGGCGTAATATGATCAAACTTTCTTGTTTTTGTCAAAAGTCTAGCAGCCGCATTTTGTACCATCTGTAATCTTTTAATGCTAGACATAGGGAGGCCCGAAAATAATACGTTACAGTAATCGAGACGAGATGTAACGAACGCATGGATAATGATCTCAGCATCGCTTGTGGACAAAATGGAACGAATTTTAGCGATATTACGGAGATGAAAGAAGGCCGTTTTAGTAACACTCTTAATGTGTGACTCAAACGAGAGAGTTGGGTCGAAGATAATACCCAGATTCTTTACCGAGTCTCCTTGTTTAATTGTTTGGTTGTCAAATGTTAAGGTGGTATTATTAAATAGATGTTGGTGTTGAGCAGGACCGATAATCAGCATTTCCGTTTTCTTAGCGTTGAGTTGCAAAAAGTTAGCGGACATCCATTGTTTAATTTCATTAAGACACGCCTCCAGCTGACTACAATCCGGCGTGTTGGTCAGCTTTAGGGGCATGTAGAGTTGAGTGTCATCAGCATAACAGTGAAAGCTAACACCGTATTTGCGTATAATGTCACCTAGCGGCAGCATGTAAATACTAAAGAGTGCAGGGCCAAGAACTGAACCCTGGGGAACTCCGCACGTTACCTTAACATAGTCCGAGGTCACATTGTTATGGGAGACGCACTGCATCCTGTCAGTAAGATAAGAGTTAAACCAAGACAAGGCTAAGTCTGACATCCCAATACGCGTTTTGATACGCTCTAATAAAATATTATGATCAACAGTATCGAAAGCGGCGCTAAGATCAAGAAGCAGCAACATAGATGACGCATCAGAATCCATCGTTAGCAATAGATCATTAGTCATTTTTGCGAGGGCTGTCTCCGTAGAGTGATTTGCCCTGAAACCGGATTGAAAAGGTTCACAGAGATTGTTAGTCACTAAGTGTTCATTTAGCTGCTGTGCGACAATTTTTTCGAGAATTTTCGAGATAAACGGTAGGTGGGACACCGGCCGGTAGTTCACCATGAGGTCAGGATCGAGGTTAGGTCTTTTGAGTAGAGGATGAATAACCGCTTTTTTGAATGCTAGAGGAACAGTACCAGAGGAAAGTGATAGGTTTATAATATTTAACACTGATGGACCTAATAAAACAAAAAGCTCCTTGATAAGTTTCCCAGGAATTGGGTCAAGTAAACATGTTGTTTGTTTTGTCCCATTTACACATTTTAACAATTCCTCCAATGTTATTTCATCAAAGAGAGAGAAACTATTTTGGAGGGCAATGTCCGTCGTATATACAGTCGTATTTGTGTTAATAGAACCCAGTTGTGGCTGGGATGCATTGTCTTTAATCTCTTTTCTGATGAGTTCAATTTTCTTATTAAAGAAATTCATAAAGTCATCTGCTGAGTGGGTGGAGCTACTGGGAGGAGTCCCTTGTTGGGTTAGCGATGCTACTGTACTAAACAAAAATTTAGGATCATTTTTGTTGAGGTGGATGAGATTTGAGTAATATTTAGCTTTAGCTGAGGTAAGCATGCGTTTATAAGTTATTAAACTATCACTCCATGCTTGATGGAAAACCTCAAGTTTAGTCGCACGCCATTTGCGTTCCAGCTTTCTACATGATAATTTCTGGGCTTTAGTTTCTTCTGTAAACCATGGGGTACGCCTTTTAGGGGCCCTTTTTAGCTTTAGCGGTGCTACAATATCAATGGTGTCGCGCAGGGCGTCGTTAAAGTTGTTAGTGAGGTTATCAATAGAGCCCACATAATTTGGGAATGATGCCATTACTGAAGGCAGTAGGTCAGTAAGAGTCGTCGTTGTGGCAGCATTAATGTTGCGGGTGCTATAATAGTTATTATTATTATTATTAGTTTGTTGACAATGAGTCAGAACTTCGAATTTTATAAGGTAATGATCGGACATTACTTTAGTGTACGGGAGTATCGTAACTTTAGAGGTGGTGACACCCCTGACAAGCACTAGATCTATCGTATTACCGTTGCGATGCGTGGGTTCATTTATTATTTGTGTAAGACCACAGCTATCAATTATAGTCTGGAGCGCCACGCATGGAGGGTCCGATGGGGTATTCATATGGATGTTAAAGTCTCCCATTATGATTATATTGTCGGCGTGCGTCACTAGATCAGCAACGAACTCTGAAAATTCATTGATAAAGTCCGAATAGGGCCCAGGGGGGCGGTAGATGACAGCCAGGTCGAGAGGCAGCGGTGTGACAAACCTCATAGTGAGCACCTCAAACGAGTTATATTTATTATTTAGGTCCGAGGTAAGGCTAAAGTTTTTGTTGTATATTAGTGCAACACCCCCACCCCTTTTAATGGGGCGGGCAATATGCGTTCCCGCATAGCCAGGAGGAGACGCCTCACCCAGCGCAAAAAAATCGTCTGGTTTGAGCCAGGTCTCGGCTAAACCAACGACATCAAGATTGTTGTCTCTGATGACTTCATTAACTAATAACGTTTTGGAAGACAATGACCTTATGTTTAAAAAGCCCATATTATAGGTAGTGGGCTGTTTTGAGGAGTTTTTGTTGAAAGTATCCGTAGTAGCAATATTAATAATGTTACGTTTATTATGCATAGTGCACTTTAAATAATTTCGACCATATCTAGGAATTGATATGACAGGAATTTTTAGATTGTTTGCCACCTCAGTAAAATGCATGTCCACCTCTGACGCAGAAAAAACATTATGTGAGTTGTATATTATTCTAGAAGAATTGCTATGTGTGCAGGGATTATCCAGCCTGGCGCTGGCTAGTTCTAGCTTAACAGACTCCTTATTAGCGCTTCTTTGTGGATTAGCATTTAGCTTTTTCGTTAGCCCCGCTAACAACAAAGCATTTAGCTTTGTTGTTAGCCCCGCCCGACACCCCCGCTTCTGCTTCCGAGCGCACCGCTTACGTCTCTTTCGCTGACCGTCTCCGCTGGTAGTCGACGCCGCTGCTTCAAAGGCCACTGCTGGATGTAGCTCGCGAAGAATTCCCAAGCTAGCGAGCAGGTCCATCGTACACGCATCTATCAGCCCAAAATGGCCCGATCTCTCCACACCCAGAATCGTAAGTCGGTCGTAAGTGATCACGGAGTGAACACGCTGTGAGCCAGCCATGAAATTGACTGAATTGAGGGGTATTTTTGCCCTCACTTCCAGGAGCGCTCGCACGAAGCCGCTGCTCTGAAGCGCAGCCATCTTGGAAGGTCTATTGCATCCTCCTACGGTGTGTAGTGAAGCACGTTTAGCTCTTCCTCGTCCTCCAGTGATAATGGTACTTGGAAGAAACTTACTTTATTTGTCGCCATGGAGGCCAGGACTATGGATGTTAGCTGCTAGCTATCTAGTCTTAAAGCAGCTCTTCCTGAGGGTGTTTCAATGTTATAACTTGACTTTTTACACCAAAATTCTCCCTTTTCTGTCTCTACACTGTGTCTGCTTGTAAGTACTCTGTGTGTGTGCGCTGCCCAACATGCTCATCATGCCTGTAAAAACAAGCCTCCTTCATTCACGGTGGTGTTTATTTGCACAGCCTACATCACCATGTTGCTGCAGGGAAGCTCAGTGGGCGTGTGGATCGGTCTGTGGAACCAGGATCCCGGGAAGTGGACCACCGGGAGACCTGTAGGCTACACCAACTGGTCTCCTGTGGAACCCAAGAGCGGCCTCAATGTAAGCTCCTGTCAGGAGAACCTTCTACTAGCAGTGGGACGTTGATATCAGATATCGGTCTGATACTAACAAAAAACAAGTATCGGATGATATCGGCTCGCAATTAATCCAATTTGGATTTGGATTATGGCTGCTCACGATCATGAAAATGTAATAGTCATAAAAAAGGGCTCGCAAATGACTGCTTTTGTGACGGTGAAACGAATTATAAGTGAATGAGTGAAAAAAAGTCTACTAGAAGTTTGAGTCACCATGGTTACCACTTTTTATTTGACTCAGTGCTAGAATGTCTGGTTAATAATCACTAAAGTCTCCCCCCTTCACAATAATAGCGCAGACTGCGCTAACAAAGTAAATCAAATAAAAATAAATAAAGATTTCAAAAAAGTACCTCGCACAAACATAATGTACTTGAAGCACTTATTGATACATTTACACAATTATTATACTTCAACCTAAAATACTGGTCAGAATTGTCATTTTACCAATAATTGTGATTACAATATCAATCAATATAATCCTGATGATTATTTTTGCCATAAATGTCCTTAACTTGCCTCTAGTGAATGTGAATATGTGTACTATGAATGTGTATGCGTGTACAATGAATGTAAATACATGTACTAGGAATGTAAATATGTGTACTATGAATGTGAATACATGTACTAGGACTGTGAATACATGTACTATGAATGTGAATACATGTACTATGAATGTAAATATGTGTACTATGAATGTGAATACGTGTACTATGAATGTGAATACATGTACTATGAATGTGAATACATGTACTATGAATGTAAATATGTGTACTATGAATGTGAATATGTGTACTATGAATGTGTATACATGTACAATGAATGTAAATACATGTACTATGAATGTAAATACATGTACTATGAATGTAAATACATGTACTAGGAATGTGAATATGTGTACTATGAATGTGAATACTTGTACTATGAATGTGACTATGTGTACTATGAATGTGAATATGTGTACTATGAATGTAAATATGTGTACTATGAATGTAAATACATTTACTATGAATGTGAATATGTGTACTATGAATGTAAATACATTTACTATGAATGTGAATATGTGTACTATGAATACGTGTACTATGAATGTGAATACGTGTACTATGAATATGAATACGTGTACTATGAATGTGAATATGTGTATTATGACTGTAAATACATGTACTATGAATGTGAATACATGTACTATGAATGTGAATATGTGTACTATGAATGTAAATATGTGTACTATGAATGTGAATATGTGTACTATGAATGTGAATACATGTACTATGAATGTGAATACATGTACTATGAATGTAAATATGTGTACTATGAATGTGAATATGTGTACTATGAATGTGAATACGTGTACTATGAATGTAAATATGTGTACTATGAATGTGAATATGTGTACTATGAATGTGAATACGTGTACTGTGAATGTGTATACGTCTACTATGAATGTAAATACATGTACTAGGAATGTGAATATGTGTACTATGAATGTGAATACATGTACTATGAATGTGAATACATGTACTATGAATCTAAATATGTGTACTATGAATGTGAATATGTGTACTATGAATGTGAATACGTGTACTGTGAATGTGTATACGTGTACTATGAATGTAAATACATGTACTAGGAATGTGAATATGTGTACTATGAATGTGAATATGTGTACTATGAATGTTAATATGTGTACTATGAATGTGAATACATGTACTATGAATGTGAATATGTGTACTATGAATGTGAATATGTGTACTATGAATGTGAATACATGTACTATGAATGTGAATATGTGTACTATGAATGTGAATATGAGTACTATGAATATTAATATGTGTACTATGAATGTGAATACGTGTGCTTTGAATGTAAATATGTGTACTATGAATGTAAATACGTGTACTATGAATGTGAATACGTGTATTATGAATGTGAATACATGTACTATGAATGTGAATACTTGTACTATGAATGTGAATATGTGTACTATGAATGTAAATATGTGTACTATGAATGTAAATACATTTACTATGAATGTGAATATGTGTACTATGAATGTGAAAATGTGTACTATGAATATGAATACGTGTACTATGAATATGAATGTGTGTACTATGAATGTGTGTACTGACAAGTAGTTGATGTACCTCCAGGACGAGGATCTGCTCGCTGATGAAGCCACCACGTGTACTGTCCTGTCCAACAACCACAACTTCCACCTGACGGGCAAGTGGTACGACGAGAGCTGCACCCAGGATGTCTACGGCTTTGTTTGCCAAAAACCTCAAGGTACTTTGGTGCTGAATTTACCCCAGGGATCAATAAAGTACTTTCTAGTCCCCCCGGGTCTACAAATCTCCACCATGCCTTCATAAATACAGTGGAACCACAATTTACTAAGTGAATTGTTTGGTAAATGGAAAAGTTTGTATAGTGAAGCAGATTTCTCCATAAGAAACCATGTAAATATGAATAATTGGTTCCAGCCTTGACAAAAGTCCATGTTTTAGTGAAGGTTTGTACACTTTGAACACAACATAAAGTATTATTCAGTACTGTATATCAAACACAACAACTTTCCATTTTATTAACAAGACAGAACAACAACGACAAGCTGAACTGTCCTGTGTGCGCACACACACACAAGTCCCTTTAGAAATCACCAACATCCTTCACTTGAACAACCATATTGCTACAATAATAAACATTTATAAAAGGCAGGAAAAACACGTGAGAACTTTAATTGTGACTGCCAGGTTCAAACAGCGATGACCTCTATTAGACAAGACAAGAAGCAAAGGAAATCAAACAGAGACAGGATTCAATTTAGCTCAACGAGGAGAGCGCGTGCACTTGTACCGTCGTACAACGTCGCCCCGCCGCTCTGAGGAGGGAGCTCCACGCCGCCTCATTTATTTGGCCATTTCCTGATTACATGGCTGCAGCTGTTTCTAAGGGGAGGGGGTCATAAACAGCTGCCGCCCTCGGTCATAAACAGTTTAAAGAACAGGTGCCTGGAGCGGTGTCTGGTTCTGCTCCCTCTCTACTTTGTAGATCTCGGGTCATGACAAGGTCTTCCTGTGGCTGTCCAATAGATCAGGGAAACCGACACCTCCACGGCGCATCCCATCGCACACAGTGGAGGCTTACAAGCCTTTTGCTTGATAAGGACAAAGACAGCTTTTGTCTTCTCGCAGGGCAGCCTGAACTCATGGGAAAACAAGTTGTGTGATAACTTATATACATTTATTCTGACACTGACCAATGTATGATCCTGGAACTACTTGATGATACCAAGTGTGTGGTATCATCCAAAACTAATGTCAAGTATCGAAGAAGAGAAGAATAAGTGATTATTACATTTGAACAGAAGTGTAGATAGAACATGTTCAAACAGAAAATAAGCAGATATTAACAGTAAATGAACAAGTAGATGAATAATCCATTTTTACAGTTTGTCCCTCATAATGTGTACAAAATAATAGGTGTATAAATGACACAATATGTAACTGCAGACTAATTCGGAGTCTTTGTTTGTTTACTTACTACTAAAAGACAAGTTGTCTAGTATGTTGACTATTTTATTTAAGGACTAAATGACAATAATAAACATGAGTTTCATGTACACTAACATTTTCTCTAAAAATAAAGCCAATAATGACATTTTTTGTGGTCCCATTTATTTTGAAAAGTATCAAAGTATGGAAAGTATGGTACCTCTAGTTTGTACCTAGTGTTTATGAGTTGTTATTTGGATGTAGGTAGGTCAGGCCCCGAGTGTACTTATTGTTTATAATCCAGTATCTAACGTGTCCGCCGTGTGAGGGAATAGAACAACGTCCATCTTCTCCTCAGTCCAGCATGCATTTCTTTGTCGGCCACTGTCAGGTTCAAACACTGACGACATCTATTAAACAGACAAAGAAGCAAGGAATTAAACAGAGACAGAATTCATTGAGGAGAAACGTCTGGGCTGTACTCTTTGCACAGTCTTCCACCACACTCTGATGAAAGATTTTACGCCTCCTCTTTTATTTGGACTTTCCCTGATTACATGGCAACAGCTGTTTTTTTAAAGGAAGGGGGGTCGTAAACAGCCGTCGCCTTTGGTTACAAAACAGTTCAAAGAAAAGGTGCCTGGAGGGGGGTCAGGTCCTGCTTCCTCTCCGCTTTGTAGATCTCGGGTCAAGACAAGATCTTCCTGTGGATTACAATACATCAAAGAAACCGACACCTTCATGTCGCTTCCCATCCTACACAGTGGAGTTTTGCCAGCTTTTCGATTGGTAAGATCAAAGACAGATTTTGTCCTCTCGCCGGGAACTCATGGCAACACAAAGTGTTAGAATAATTGTTTGTAAGTTATTAAAAAAAAACTTTGTGTTGAAATGAGTTCCTAGCAAGAAGACAAAAGCTGTCTTTGAAACGTACCAAGAAGAGTAAAACTCCACTGGGACTTCAAAGCGGAGAGATGACAGGATCTGCCCAATTTCCAGAAGACCTCTTTTTGAACTATTTTATGGAACTCTTTTTTAAGTATTTTATGGAACTCTTTTTGAAGTATTTTACGAACTCTTTTTGAACTATTTTATGGAACTCTTTTTTAAGTATTTTACGAACTCTTTTTGAACTATTTTATGGAACTCTTTTTGAACTATTTTACGAACTCTTTTTTAACTATTTTATGGAACTCTTTTTGAAGTATTTTACGAACTCTCTTTGAACTATTTTATGGAACTCTTTTTGAAGTATTTTACGAACTCTTTTTGAACTATTTTATGGAACTCTTTTTGAAGTATTTTACAAACTCTCTTTGAACTATTTTATGGAACTCTTTTTGAAGTATTTTACGAACTCTTTTTGAACTATTTTATGGAACTCTTTTTGAAGTATTTTACGAACTCTTTGTGAACTATTTTATGGAACTCTTTTTGAAGTATTTTACGAACTCTTTTTGAACTATTTTATGGAACTCTTTTTGAAGTATTTTACAAACTCTTTTTGAACTATTTTATGGAACTCTTTTTGAAGTATTTTACGAACTCTCTTTGAACTATTTTATGGAACTCTTTTTGAAGTATTTTACGAACTCTCTTTGAACCATTTTATGGAACTCCTTTTGAAGTATTTTACGAACTCTTTTTGAACTATTTTATGGAACTCTTTTTGAAGTATTTTACGAACTTTCTTTGAACTATTTTATGGAACTCTTTTTGAAGTATTTTACGAACTCTCTTTGAACTATTTTATGGAACTCTTTTTGAAGTATTTTACTAACTCTTTTTGAACTATTTTATGGAACTCTTTTTTAACTATTTTACAAACTCTTTTTGAAGTATTTTATGGAACTCTTTTTTAACTATTTTATGGAACTCTTTTTGAAGTATTTTACAAACTCTTTTTGAACTATTTTATGGAACTCTTTTTTAACTATTTTACGAACTCTCTTTGAACTATTTTGTGGAACTCTTTTTGAAGTATTTTACGAACTCTCTTTGAACTATTTTATGGAACTCTTTTTGAACTATTTTACGAACTCTCTTTGAACTATTTTATGGAACTCTTTTTGAACTATTTTACGAACTCTCTTTGAACTATTTTATGGAATTATTTTTGAACTATTTTACGACCTCTCCTTTTGGACTGTTCGGTAACCAAAGGCAACGCTGTTTACGACCCACTTCCCTCTGGAAGCAGCTGTGGTCAGGTGAGGGGGAGAAAGCCAAAATAAAAGAAGGAGGCATGCAATCTTTGCGCAGAGCGTGCTGAGATACTGTGCAAGAGTACAGCGTGTCCAGGCGTGTCTCCTCAATTGAGTCCAAATTGAATTCTGTCTCTGTTTAATTCTTTGCCTCTTGTCTTGTTTAATAATAATGTCATCAGCGTTTGAACCTGACACAAAGTTTTGTGATAACTTAGATACAATTATTCTGACAGCCACATTCTGAGATTCTCTATCTTCTTCCATGTTGTTAATAAAAGTGATTGACTGGTGTCATATTTGCCTCAGATCCATCCAAAGCTCCCCCCCGCTCCTCTCGCCACCCTCTGCCTGACAACTTGGAGTACAGGAGTCGCGGCTACAAGGTGGTGTCTGGCAACATGAGTTGGTACGACGCCATGCACATGTGCATCGACCACCATTCCGACCTGGTGAGCGTCACGGATGCGTACCACCAGGCGTTCCTCACCGTCCTGGTCAACAGGCTGGCTGTCCCGCACTGGATCGGACTTTACAGTCAAGACGTGAGTCCCCTTCTTTACGTTCTACAGGACTGCAATGGCTGCCTAGGAAGGTTACATAAAACAAACACACGCTACGGCTCTGTCCAGAACATTAACATGTCTTTGACGTAGGGCAGGGGTCTTCAAACTACGGCTCAGGAGACGCCACAAGTTGTCATATCAGCGGCCTGTCAGTTGGCATTTCGTCGCCAAAAACAGTGACTCAAGTATTAATTGTGCTTGTAAGCACACGTAGCACAGCATGCACTTATACGACCCAATCCAAACAACCTGCCCTAGTCATAGTGCAGGACAAAATAACATGGTCACACAAAACACAACCTGCGCATTGAACTTTGTGGATATTATTAAAAAAAACGTCCAGTCAACATTAAAATAATTCAATAAATACAACCGAATGACAAAAACAATCAAAAATGAAAGTAATCCCCCCCCAGAAAATGTTTTAAATATCCTGGATTACCCAGAATTCCCGGTTTCCCGGGACATTTTTCCCATTGAAAATGAATGGGCCATTTTTGAAACTTGCACAACTCCCACATTTCTCACCCCATTCGACCCGTTCCACCATCCACACACTACACTCCCCTTGGATATTTCCCATTATTTAGCAAACATTTCCAGGAATTCGCAGAATCCCCAGTTTTCCAAAGCCCTATTTTTCACCTCTTCCTGGAAAGTTTCCACAGCCCTCATTTTTCAACCGATTTTGACCATTCCACCTTCAAAACATTCCTCATGGTTGGGACTACAAATGCTCCTACTTTTTTTTCGTACAAATTTCCTGTAATACCCGTGGGACTCTGGGACAATTGTGCTAGTATCAATATTTTCAAAAATTCCCCGGTTTTCTCTGAATTTCCAAATTTCCAGGAAATTCCTATTCAAATGAATGGACATAGAGATAGTTTTACAATGCCCTAAATTCACAAAATGTTGCACCATTTTTAAACCAGATTCCCACCTGCCAACCATCCACACGCACTACTCTTCCCATACATCAAATGCAAAACATGTTTTCCATTTCCAAAAATTCCCAGTTTTCCCGGAATTTCCCAGAATTTTCTCTCCATTGACAATGAATAGGCATTATATGATCTACATATCCTACATTTGTCATCCGGTTTGAAGCGTTCCACCATCCACACACTCCACTCACCTTGGACAATCACTGACATTTTCCAGTATCAAAAACAATTCCAGGAATTCCCGGTTTTCCAAAGCCCTATTTTCACCTCTTCCTGGAAGGTTTCCACAGCCCTCATTTTTCAACCGATTTTGACCATTCCACCTGTAAAACATTCCTCTTAGTTGGGACAACAAATGCTCCCACTTTTTTTTGTACAAATTCCCGGTTTTCCCGAAATTCCAGTAATTCCTGGAATACACATTATCAATTCCAACTGTTACTATGTCAACATTTTTAAACCGGTTACAAAAATTCCAACATCAACCTATACATATCATCTCGGACAATTGTGCTAGTATCAATATTTTTTTAAATTCCCGGTTTTCTCGAAATTTCCAAATTTACCGGATATTCCCATTCAAATGAAAGGATGTGTTTATAGTTCTACAAAGCCCTAAATTTTCTAAATTTTGCGCCATTTTTCCGACCTGTCAACCATCCACACGCAAACAAACATGTTTTCCCTTTCCAAAAATTCCCAGTTTTCCAGGAATTTCCCTGAATTTTCTCCCCATTGACAATGAATAGGCATTCTACGATCTACATATCCTACATTTCTCATCCGATTTGAAGCGTTCCACCTTCCACACACTCCACTCACCTTGGACAATCACTGACATTTTCCAGTATCAAAAACAATTCCAGGAATTCCCGGTTTTCCAAAGCCCTATTTTCACCTCTTCCTGGAAGGTTTCCACAGCCCTCATTTTTCAACCGATTTTGACCATTCCACCTGTAAAACATTCCTCTTAGTTGGGACAACAAATGCTCCCACTTTTTTTTGTACAAATTCCTGGTTTTCCCGAAATTCCAGTAATTCCTGAAATACACATTATCAATTCCAACTGTTACTACGTCAACATTTTTAAACCAATTACAACAATTCCAACATCAACCTATACACATCATCTCGGACAATTGTGCTACTATCAATATTTTTAAAAATTCCCGGTTTTCTCGAAATTTCCAAATTTACCGGATATTCCCATTCAAATGAAAGGATGTATTTATAGTTCTACAATGCCCTAAATTTTCTAAATTTTGCGCCATTTTTCCGACCTTTCAACCATCCACACGCAAACAAACATGTTTTCCCTTTCCAAAAATTTCCAGTTTTCCAGAAATTTCCTTGAATTTTCTCCCCATTGACAAATAGGCATTTTACGATCTACATATCCTACATTTCTCATCCGATTTGAAGCGTTCCACCATCCACACACTCCACTCACCCTGGACAATCACTGACATTTTCCAGTATCAAAAACAATTCCAGGAATTCCCGGTTTTCCAAAGCCCTATTTTCACCTCTTCCTGGAAGGTTTCCACAGCCCTCATTTTTCAACCGATTTTGACCATTCCACCTGTAAAACATTCCTCTTAGTTGGGACAACAAATTCTCCCACTTTTTTTTGTACAAATTCCCGGTTTTCCCGAAATTCCAGTAATTCCTGGAATACACATTATCAATTCCAACTGTTACTACGTTAACATTTTTAAACCGATTACAAAAATTCCAACATCAACCTATACATATCATCTCGGACAATTGTGCTAGTATCAATATTTTTAAAAATTCCCGGTTTTCTCGAAATGTCCAAATTTACCGGATATTCCCATTCAAATGAAAGGATGTGTTTATAGTTCTACAATGCCCTAAATTTTCTAAATTTTGCGCCATTTTTCCGACCTTTCAACCATCCACACGCAAACAAACATGTTTTCCCTTTCCAAAAATTCCCAGTTTTCCAGGAATTTCCCTGAATTTTCTCCCCATTGACAATGAATAGGCATTCTACGATCTACATATCCTACATTTCTCATCCGATTTGAAGTGTTCCACCATCCACACACTCCACTCACCTTGGACATTCAAGCCAGCATGTTTCCCGATTTGCAAAAATTACCTGATTACCCGGAATTACCAGGAATTTCCCTCCATTGCCAATGAATGGGCATTATACATTACACATTTCTCAAGCGATTGGAAGCGTTCCAACATCCACCGCAGTTTGGCAGCAAAGAGCGCCACCACGCCTGTGTCTTCACCCCCCGCCTGCCTCTGTGTACAGAGCGGTATCAACTATCAGTGGTCCGACGGCAGCGATACGGTGTACACACACTGGGACTCGGCTGAAGACGACTCGGTGACAGGAGAGTGCGTGTACATGGACGTGAGCGGAGGATGGCGGCGAGCCGACTGTGAAAGTGCGCTGCCGGGGGCCGTGTGCCACGTTCCTCCACCAAGTAAAATATGAAACACAGAATATATCGCGTGCATCCACAGCCTAAGATTGGATTTCAAGTCTTTGGCACTTTCAATCTGCGCCAACGAGACAAAAGTGCTGCTCTTCCCTTGCAGAGAACAAAGCCTACGTCTCCAACGAGGCCGTGTGCCCGTCCACTTGGGTGAAGTTCAGACACGGTTGTTACAACTTCGAGTCTGCGCTGCAGAGACTGACTTTTGAGGAGGCGCGACAGCACTGCAGACACAAAGGTAGCATGTCACTCATCCTCTTATACACTCTTTGGAGGCTAGAAAATGACAACTTATTGTTGCTGTCAGGCTGGTGGAGCAGGAGACACTGAACACACACACACACACACACACACACACACACACACACACACACACACACACTTTCATGTGCACTTTATTGCTGCAGCCCCGCAGAAACTATGTCAGAGTATTAGAAGTTGGTTAAAGGCCTACTGAAAGCCACTACTAGCGACCACGCAGTCTGATAGTTTATATATCAATGATGAAATCTTAACATTGCAACACATGCCAATACGGCCGGGTTAACTTATAAAGTGACATTTAAAATTTCCCGGGAAATATCCGGCTGAAACATCGCGGTATGATGACGTATGCGCGTGATGAAGTCAGAGTAACGGAAGTTATGGTACCCCGTAGAATCCTATACAAAAAGCTCTGTTTTCATTTCATAATTCCACAGTATTCTGGACATCTTTTGCAATTTGTTTAATGAACAATGAAGGCTGCAAAGAAGACAGTTGTAGGTGGGATCAGTGTATTAGCAGCGGACTACAGCAACACAACCAGGAGGACTTTGTTGGAGCGCTAGCCGCGCTAGCCGCCGACCTCACCTTGACTTCCTACGTCTCCGGGCCGCCAAACGCATCGGGTGAAGTCCTTCGTCCTTCTGCCGATCGCTGGAACGCAGGTGAGCACGGGTGTTGATGAGCAAATGAGGGCTGGCTGGCGTAGGTGGAGAGCTAATGTTTTTAGCATAGCTCTGTGCGGTCCGGTTGCTAAGTTAGCTTCAATGGCGTCGTTAGCACAGCATTGTTAACCTTCGCCAGCCTGGAAAGCATTAACCGTGTATTTACATGTCCACGGTTTAATAGTATTGTTGATTTTCTATCTATACTTCCAGTCAGGGGTTTATTTATTTTGTTTCTATATGCAGTTAAAGCACGATGCTATCACGTTAGCTCGTAGCTAAAGCATTTCGCCAATGTATTGTCGTGGAGATAAAAGTCACTTTAAATGTCCATTTCGCGTTCTCGACTCTCATTTTCAAGAGGATATAGTATCCCAGGTGGTTTAAAATACAAATCCGTGATCCACAATAGAAAAAGGAGAGAGTGTGGAATCCAATGAGCCAGCTTGTACCTAAGTTACGGTCAGAGCGAAAAAAGATACACCCTGGCGTCCTGCACTGCACTCTAATCCTTCACTCTCACTTTCCTCATCCACAAATCTTTCATCCTGGCTCAAATTAATGGGGTAATCGTCACTTTCTCGGTCCGAATCGATCTCGCTGCTGGTGGCCATGATTGTAAACAATGTGCAGATGTGAGGAGCTCCACAACCTGTGACGTCACGCTACTACCGGTACAGGCAAGGCTTTTTTATCAGCGAGCAAAAGTTGCGAACTTTATCGTCGATGTTCTCTACTAAATCCTTTCAGCAAAAATATGGCAATATCGCGAAATGATCAAGTATGACACATAGAATGGATCTGCTATCCCCGTTTAAATAAGAACATTTCATTTCAGTAGGCCTTTAAAGGACTTGTCGTAGCTTCACGTATTGAAATGAAGTTAGTAAAGAATCATAACCAGCATTAAACTGCACACTAGTTGAAGTAAACAAGTTGTCCTCGCATACAGTAATGGCGGCTGACATGTACAAGACAAAGTTTTAGGAACACCCCTAACTGTGTTCAACCAATCAGCGGCCGACAGCGCAGCCCCGCCCCCTCTAAGCTTCCTGGAACCTTTAGAACAAGGGTGCTCACACTTTTTCTGCAGGCGAGCTACTTTTCAATTGATCAAGTCGTGGGGATCTACCTCATTCATATATATCATTTATATTTACTTATTTATGAAATATATGTTTTTGTTAACAAGTTAAAGGTGTTTAATGATAATACAAGAATGTTTAATACACATAGTTAATATTGTTAACATGTTAAAGGTGTTTAATGATAATACGAGCATGTTTAACACATACAGTTAATATTGTTAACAAGTTAAAGGTGTTTAAAGATAATACAAGCATGTTTAACACATATAGTTAATATTGTTAATAAATTAAAGGTGTTTAATGATAATACAAGCATATTTAACACATATAGTTAATATTGTTAACATATTAAAGGTGTTTAAAGATAATACGAGCATGTTTAACACATATAGTTAATATTGTTAACAAGTTAAAGGTGTTTAATGATAATATGAGCATGTTTAACACATAAAGTTAATATTGTTAACAAGTTAAAGGTGTTTAATGATAATACAAGCATGTTTAACACATATAGTTAATATTGTTAACAAGTTAAAGGTGTTTAATGATAATACGAGCATGTTTAACACATATAGTTAATATTGTTAACAAGTTAAAGGTGTTTAATGATAATACAAGCATGTTTAACACATATAGTTAATATTGTTAACAAGTTAAAGGTGTTTAATGATAATACAAGCATGTTTAACACATATAGTTAATATTGTTAATATTGTTAAAGGCAACAAGGCAACCGCTGGTTACTCTCGGGGTCTCCTAGCCGCTCAGGCAAATCATATTGTCTAAAAATGCATTTTTCCATCAATAACATGACATAATCGCGCCAAGTGCGTGCTCTTTCAGTCAATTAGTACATGAGGAATATATATATATATATATATATATATATATATATATATATATATATATATATATATATATATATATATATATATATATATATATATATATATATACACATATGTATATGTATATATACACATAATAACAATACAAAAAAATTTGGCTGGGGGCCGGGCTGTGTATATATATGTATATGTGTGTATATATATATATATATATATATATATATATATATATATATATATATATATATATATATATATATATATATATTTACCTGAATGTGCATGAACTATTTCTGTTCAAAATTGTTAGAAATGTCACATGTTAAATGTTTAAATATTAACTGTCAGTTTACTGTACTGTGCCAACTGTACTACTTTATGAGTACCTATTTTCTCTTGTTTCATTGAAAATAAAACAGCAAAGTCCATTTGACTGTCATCTGTTTTAATTATGAGACACAATTGTGTCAAAGTCATGATTTTTTGGTTCATGCTTAAAATAAGAACCTTTTGCTTTGAAAAAGTAGTTTTCTACTTGTGAGTGTTGACGACACAACAGTTGATATTCTAGTTTCAAGCATGCTTTACTCAATATAACTCATCAAATCTCAGCAACAATCTGTAATATCTTACTGACATCATTTAGGAGCAAAACACTTAAAACAAGTAAAACACTAACATCAAATCTGCTTAGTGAGAAGAATGATCTTATCAGACAGAAAATAAGCAAATATCAGCCTTATTTGAGATATTTCATCTTACTTAGATTTCACTTTTTGCAGTGTAGGGTAGGGATGATGTTTGATAAGGAATTATCGGGTTCGAGCCTATTATCGAATCCTCTTATCGAACCGATTCCTTATCGATTCTCTTATGGAGTCCAGATAGGTTTTTGTATGTGGAAAAAAACACACAATATTTGGTTTAGCAAAAGCTCACTTTTATTATATAATAAAAAAATAAAATCTAATAAATAAATAAATATTGACTGTTGTTACCCAAAGTATATTAAGTGGGATTTTTCAGAAAAACAAATATATACAGTAACACAAAAACAAGCTGTCTCTGTGATCACTATAGGTGTATAAATAATAATATAGTGTTAAATAAAATCAGTCCCTTGGGCAAAAAACTGAAAATAATACAGCTCTCCAAAAAGTGCACTTCTGCTGATATTGGAACATAACTGTTTGTTATGATGCTTTGACATTTTTGCACTTTATTTCTTTATTGAAAGAAAATTCTATGAAGAGAAAAGTTCTTTGCAAATGTGGTTACAATGCTAAAAAATGAAAAGTTAAAGCTAAAAAAAGAAATACACTTTATTGAGTTAACATTATTTCTTTATGGGGGAAAAATGTTATGAGCTAGAGAATACAACAACTACACTACCCAGCATGCAACGGGAGTTACGAGCATGCGCGGTAGCCCCGAAAAGTGTTGCATGTTGCCACGCTGTGAAAGTAAACGTCAAGAACTCAGCCAACACGCCTCGTCTGCATTATTTATAATTAGACAGACAACACATATACAGTGTGATTTTGTAACATTTACAAGGAAAGAAGAACAAAAGTTAAAAAAGGGAGATGTGTTGTATATATATGTATGTGCTGCAGTGTTGTATATATATGTATGTGCTGCGGTTGTTTTAAGAAGGTTGCGACAGCTGCCGTAAAGGAGGTGGGGTGCTAGCCTGGTTGCTATGTTTCCAGGTGGTCGTAAAATTGTTGGTCATGTGTTTTACCCTGCTCAAATCTCTCAGTAAAGTTATTCGATGGATTATAGCTTTTGTTTTGAACTTTATCACACCTTGGAGCGTTTTTACCCGTCCATTGTTTTCCTGCTTTCGCTATCTGCGCCTAATGACTGAGCTACGTGACGTCATTTATTGTGATGTCCCACGGAGCATTTCTGGTCGGGACGGGATTCCAATAAAGAATCAACTCTTTTCCTTTACTATAGTGGTCTCGATAACGGGTACCGGTTCTCAAAAAGGGATTCGAGTCCGAGGACTCGGTTCTTTTCTTATCAAACAACCGGGAAAACCGGTTTCGAGTATCATCCCTAGTGTAGGGAAGGTTGTTCGCTTTGGGTCGTATAAGTAAATGCTGCGCTCGATTCCATGCACAGCATGATAAATGAATGACTCACGTTGTCCACAAGATGGCGGTAAAGCAGCAGCATATAAATTGACTTTTAAGATGGAATCTCCCCTTAACGTACTCATGATGCCAAATTGAAGACGGGCCACGCCCGCCTTAGAAAGTCCTGCCCGGCTCCTGGGAACTAAATCTAGTGCCTGTAGAACTAAATCTACCTAAGTAGTTTTTGGTAGAAACCCAGAGTACTCGTCTGATGTTTGACGTAACAAGCCTTCATTTCCTTGTTGTCCAGTCAACATCTCAGACGTGCTGTCCATCGAGAGCGAAGTGGAGAACCGCTTTGTTCTGGAGCAACTTTGGTCTTCAGGGTTCCTTCACCAGAGCATGTGGTTGGGTCTTCACTTCAACATGGACAGTAAGCATCCATCCATCCATCTCAGACGACCCCGGTAACAATGAAAAGTAACTTCACCCGCCAACGTGTGCAGCAGACTCCATGGCCTGGGTGGACGGCACACCTCTGGACTTCACCAGCTGGGCCAGCAGAGCTCCGGACTCCAGGCTGCTGACGGCCGACACCTGTGTCAGCACCCGGGCTGTGGACGGAGTGTGGCGCTTGTCTGGATGCAGCGAGCGCCTCGGCTTCGTCTGCAAAACTACCTCAGGTGAGTTCCTGCTGGGGACTTCCTGCTCACCTTCTGCAGGTCAAATGTGTTCTTCATTAGACCCAAATGTGCACGCTAACTAATGAAGCAGTCCAGCTGGGAGTGTCCTGCTACTAAATGTGCACGCTAACTAATGAAGCAGTCCAGCTGGGAGTGTCCTGCTACTAAATGTGCACGCTAACTAATGAAGCAGTCCAGCTGGGATCGAGTGTCCTGCTACTAAATGTGCACGCTAACTAATGAAGCAGTCCAGCTGGGAGTGTCCTGCTACTAAATGTGCACGCTAACTAATGAAGCAGTCCAGCTGGGAGTGTCCTGCTACTAAATGTGCACGCTAACTAATGAAGCAGTCCAGCTGGGAGTGTCCTGCTACTAAATGTGCACGCTAACTAATGAAGCAGTCCAGCTGGGAGTGTCCTGCTACTAAATGTGCACGCTAACTAATGAAGCAGTCCAGCTGGGAGTGTCCTGCTACTAAATGTGCACGCTAACTAATGAAGCAGTCCAGCTGGGATCGAGTGTCCTGCTACTAAATGTGCACGCTAACTAATGAAGCAGTCCAGCTGGGAGTGTCCTGCTACTAAATGTGCACGCTAACTAATGAAGCAGTCCAGCTGGGAGTGTCCTGCTACCAAATGTGCACGCTAACTAATGAAGCAGTCCAGCTGGGAGTGTCCTGCTACTAAATGTGCACGCTAACTAATGAAGCAGTCCAGCTGGGATCGAGTGTCCTGCTACTAAATGTGCACGCTAACTAATGAAGCAGTCCAGCTGGGAGTGTCCTGCTACTAAATGTGCACGCTAACTAATGAAGCAGTCCAGCTGGGATCGAGTGTCCTGCTACTAAATGTGCACGCTAACTAATGAAGCAGTCCAGCTGGGAGTGTCCTGCTACTAAATGTGCACGCTAACTAATGAAGCAGTCCAGCTGGGAGTGTCCTGCTACTAAATGTGCACGCTAACTAATGAAGCAGTCCAGCTGGGAGTGTCCTGCTACTAAATGTGCACGCTAACTAATGAAGCAGTCCAGCTGGGATCGAGTGTCCTGCTACTAAATGTGCACGCTAACTAATGAAGCAGTCCAGCTGGGAGTGTCCTGCTACTAAATGTGCACGCTAACTAATGAAGCAGTCCAGCTGGGATCGAGTGTCCTGCTACTAAATGTGCACGCTAACTAATGAAGCAGTCCAGCTGGGAGTGTCCTGCTACCAAATGTGCACGCTAACTAATGAAGCAGTCCAGCTGGGATCGAGTGTCCTGCTACTAAATGTGCACGCTAACTAATGAAGCAGTCCAGCTGGGAGTGTCCTGCTACCAAATGTGCACGCTAACTAATGAAGCAGTCCAGCTGGGATCGAGTGTCCTGCTACCAAATGTGCACGCTAACTAATGAAGCAGTCCAGCTGGGAGTGTCCTGCTACTAAATGTGCACGCTAACTAATGAAGCAGTCCAGCTGGGATCGAGTGTCCTGCTACTAAATGTGCACGCTAACTAATGAAGCAGTCCAGCTGGGAGTGTCCTGCTACTAAATGTGCACGCTAACTAATGAAGCAGTCCAGCTGGGAGTGTCCTGCTACTAAATGTGCACGCTAACTAATGAAGCAGTCCAGCTGGGATCGAGTGTCCTGCTACTAAATGTGCACGCTAACTAATGAAGCAGTCCAGCTGGGATCGAGTGTCCTGCTACTAAATGTGCACGCTAACTAATGAAGCAGTCCAGCTGGGAGTGTCCTGCTACTAAATGTGCACGCTAACTAATGAAGCAGTCCAGCTGGGATCGAGTGTCCTGCTACTAAATGTGCACGCTAACTAATGAAGCAGTCCAGCTGGGAGTGTCCTGCTAACAAATGTGCACGCTAACTAATGAAGCAGTCCAGCTGGGAGTGTCCTGCTACTAAATGTGCACGCTAACTAATGAAGCAGTCCAGCTGGGAGTGTCCTGCTACTAAATGTGCACGCTAACTAATGAAGCAGTCCAGCTGGGAGTGTCCTGCTACTAAATGTGCACGCTAACTAATGAAGCAGTCCAGCTGGGATCGAGTGTCCTGCTACTAAATGTGCACGCTAACTAATGAAGCAGTCCAGCTGGGAGTGTCCTGCTACTAAATGTGCACGCTAACTAATGAAGCAGTCCAGCTGGGAGTGTCCTGCTACTAAATGTGCACGCTAACTAATGAAGCAGTCCAGCTGGGAGTGTCCTGCTAACAAATGTGCACGCTAACTAATGAAGCAGTCCAGCTGGGAGTGTCCTGCTACTAAATGTGCACGCTAACTAATGAAGCAGTCCAGCTGGGAGTGTCCTGCTACTAAATGTGCACGCTAACTAATGAAGCAGTCCAGCTGGGATCGAGTGTCCTGCTACTAAATGTGCACGCTAACTAATGAAGCAGTCCAGCTGGGAGTGTCCTGCTACTAAATGTGCACGCTAACTAATGAAGCAGTCCAGCTGGGAGTGTCCTGCTACTAAATGTGCACGCTAACTAATGAAGCAGTCCAGCTGGGAGTGTCCTGCTACCAAATGTGCACGCTAACTAATGAAGCAGTCCAGCTGGGATCGAGTGTCCTGCTACCAAAATGTATTTCCAGTACTTTTCCAAACAAATGGGACCACAAAAAATGTCATTATCCATCCATCCATTTTCTACCGCTTGTCCCTAGTTGTGTTCTTTGTGTGTGTGTGAAGAGCAACAAGAAGAGAAGTGATTGATTGATTGAATGTTGTGTTGTCTTGCAGATGGAACCTCTGAGGTGGAGGTGGAACCTTTCAATGGTAAACTTACAAGAAACTATGAATAATTAGGATTGAAGGCACCTCGTCTACAGTAGGTGGACGTATCCATCTAAATATCCATAGTATCCATCTAAATATCCATAGTATCCTTCTAAATATCCATAGTATCCATCTAAATATCCATAGTATCCATCTAAATATCCATAGTATCCATCTAAATATCCATAGTATCCAATTAAATATCCATAGAATTGATCGAAATATCCATAGTATCCATCTAAATATCCATAGTATCCATCTAAATATCCATAGTATCCATCTAAATATCCATAGTATCCATCTAAATATCCATAGTATCCATCTAAATAGCCATAGTATCCATCTAAATATCCATAGAATCGATCGAAATATCCATAGTATCCATCTAAATATCCATAGTATCCATCTAAATATCCATAGTATCCATCTAAATATCCATAGTATCCATCTAAATATCCATAGTATCCATCTAAATATCCATAGTATCCATCTAAATATCCATAGTATCCATCTAAATATCCATAGTATCCATCTAAATATCCATAGTATCCATCTAAATAGCCATAGTATCCATCTAAATATCCATAGAATCGATCGAAATATCCATAGTATCCATCTAAATATCCATAGTATCCATCTAAATATCCATAGTATCCATCTAAATATCCATAGTATCCATCTAAATATCCATAGTATCCATCTAAATATCCATAGTATCCATCTAAATATCCATAGTATCCATCTAAATAGCCATAGTATCCATCTAAATATCCATAGTATCCATCTAAATAGCCATAGTATCGATCTAAATATCCATAGTATCGATCTAAACATCCATAGTATCGATCTAAATATCCGTAGTATCGATGTAAATATCCGTAGTATCGATCTAAATATCCATAGTATCGATCTAAACATCCATAGTATCGATCTAAATGTCCGTAGTATCGATGTAAATATCCATAGTATCTATCTAAATATCCATAGTATTGATCTAACATCCATAGTATCGCTCTAAATATCCATGGTATCTATCTAAATATCCATAGTATCGATCTAAATATCCATAGTATCGATCTAAATATCTATAGTATCGATCTAAATATCCATAGTGTTGATCTAAATATCCATAGTATCGATCTAAATATCCATAGTATGGATCTAAATATCCATAGTGTCGATCTAAATATCCATAGTATGGATCTAAATATCCATAGTATCGATCTAAATATCCATAGTATCGATCTAAACATCCATAGTATCGATCTAAATATCCGTAGTATCGATCTAAATATCCATAGTATCTATCTAAATATCCATAGTATTGATCTAACATCCATAGTATCGCTCTAAATATCCATGTTATCGATCTAAATATCCATATTATGGATCTAAATATCCATAGTGTCGATCTAAATATCCATAGTATGGATCTAAATATCCATAGTGTCGATCTAAATATCCATAGTATGGATCTAAATATCCATAGTGTCGATCTAAATATCCATAGTATGGATCTAAATATCCATAGTGTCGATCTAAATATCCATAATATGGATCTAAATATCCATAGTATGGATGTAAATATCCACAGTATTGATACCAAGGGGGTATTTCTCTCCCCTCCCCGCTCTACTGACTATAAACATGTGTGTGTGTGTACAGTAATACATATAAACATGTGTGTGTGTGTGTGTACAGTAATACATATAAACATGTGTGTGTGTGTACAGTAATACATATAAACATGTGTGTGTGTGTACAGTAATACATATAAACATGTGTGTGTGTGTACAGTAATACATATAAACATGTGTGTGTGTGTACAGTAATATTTATGTTTGTTTACCTTCTAAAATGTAGACTTATTTACAAACAATTGTGTAGTAGAACAGAATAAAACCTTTTTATTGAAATAATGTTACTGTTGTTCTTAATTAGAAAAACATTTCCATTTGCAAAACCTACTTTTCCTGTGTTGTCATAATCAAACGTGTCCGCATGATGGGATTTACTGTATCGCACTTGTCTTCATGAATAATTGTGACCACTAGGTGTCACCCAGCCATCTTGATTGTGACCACTAGGTGTCACCCAGCCATCTTGATTGTGACCACTAGGTGTCACCCAGCCATCTTGATTGTGACCACTAGGTGTCACCCTGCCATCTTGATTGTGACCACTAGGTGTCACCCAGCCATCTTGATTGTGACCACTAGGTGTCACCCTGCCATCTTGATTGTGACCACTAGGTGTCACCCAGCCATCTTGATTGTGACCACTAGGTGTCACCCAGCCATCTTGCATGTGACCACTAGGTGTCACCCTGCCATCTTGATTGTGACCACTAGGTGTCACCCAGCCATCTTGATTGTGACCACTAGGTGTCACCCAGCCATCTTGATTGTGACCACTAGGTGTCACCCTGCCATCTTGATTGTGACCACTAGGTGTCACCCAGCCATCTTGATTGTGACCACTAGGTGTCACCCAGCCATCTTGATTGTGACCACTAGGTGTCACCCTGCCATCTTGATTGTGACCACTAGGTGTCACCCAGCCATCTTGATTGTGACCACTAGGTGTCACCCAGCCATCTTGATTGTGACCACTAGGTGTCACCCAGCCATCTTGATTGTGACCACTAGGTGTCACCCAGCCATCTTGATTGTGACCACTAGGTGTCACCCTGCCATCTTGATTGTGACCACTAGGTGTCACCCAGCCATCTTGATTGTGACCACTAGGTGTCACCCTGCCATCTTGATTGTGACCACTAGGTGTCACCCAGCCATCTTGATTGTGACCACTAGGTGTCACCCAGCCATCTTGCATGTGACCACTAGGTGTCACCCTGCCATCTTGATTGTGACCACTAGGTGTCACCCAGCCATCTTGATTGTGACCACTAGGTGTCACCCAGCCATCTTGATTGTGACCACTAGGTGTCACCCTGCCATCTTGATTGTGACCACTAGGTGTCACCCAGCCATCTTGATTGTGACCACTAGGTGTCACCCAGCCATCTTGATTGTGACCACTAGGTGTCACCCTGCCATCTTGATTGTGACCACTAGGTGTCACCCAGCCATCTTGATTGTGACCACTAGGTGTCACCCAGCCATCTTGATTGTGACCACTAGGTGTCACCCTGCCATCTTGATTGTGACCACTAGGTGTCACCCAGCCATCTTGATTGTGACCACTAGGTGTCACCCAGCCATCTTGATTGTGACCACTAGGTGTCACCCAGCCATCTTGATTGTGACCACTAGGTGTCACCCAGCCATCTTGATTGTGACCACTAGGTGTCACCCTGCCATCTTGATTGTGACCACTAGGTGTCACCCAGCCATCTTGATTGTGACCACTAGGTGTCACCCAGCCATCTTGAGTATATATTTCTTGTTATTTACGTGTGAATGAATATGTTCTAAACATAAAGTTTGTTGTTATTTACGTGTAAATGAAGATGTTCTAAACATAAAGTTTGTCTTCCAGGACTGCATCACGGCGTCATCCTCGCTGCTGTGCTGGTGGCGGTGCTGATCTTCGCTGTGCTGGCGGGGGCCGCCTGGATGGCCTACAGGAGAAACGGCGCACATTTCCGGGGCCTCCCTGCGCTGAGCAGCGCGTACTACAGACAAGGCGGACCCCAGGCCGCAGAGTCGGACGGTAATGTGCTGATCACGGAGCTGGAAGATCACGCGGGATAGTTCGGCGCCATCACAAAAGGTACCGCCCTGCTGCCGAAACCCGGGATCGAACCAGGGACCTTTAGATCTTCAGTCTAACGCTCTCCCAACTGAGCTATTTCGGCACACTTGATGGTACAAAAATGTGAGGGAGGAGTCACACTTGATGACAAAGATGTGGGGGAGGAGTCACACTTGATGACAAAGATGTGGGGGAGGAGTCACACTTGATGACAAAGATGTGAGGGAGGAGTCACACTTGAGGCGTGTACTTGTAATATTTTGTCAGTATTACTTCTGTAAATACATGTTTTATACTTTGTGTACTTTGACATCAAACTATCAGCCAGTGTTTCAATAAATGTGTGCTGGCCCAACAAAAAGAAGCTCATTCATAATGCAAGGCTTTTATTTTGAAACGCTGACTTCTGCTCTTGCAACACAACACTTATTGTGTGGGAGTTCAAAGGTCAAACGATCAAAGTTTGAAAAAATAAAAAAAAATAAAAAAAAATAAAAATAAGTTTTATTGGTCCTAACTACAGATGTCCGATAATATCGGCCGATAAATGCTTTAAAATGTAATATCGGAAATTAACGGTATCGGGTTTTTTTATTATCGGTATCGTCTTTTTTTGTTTTGTTTTGTTATGTTTTTTTTATTAAATCAACATAAAAAACACAAGATACACTTACAATTAGTGCACCAACCCAAAAAACCTCCCTCCCCCATTTACACTCATTCACACAAAAGGGTTGTTTCTTTCTGTTATTAATATTCTGCTTCCTACATTATATATCAATATATATCAATACAGTCTGCAAGGGATACAGTCCGTAAGCATTATATATCAATATATATCAATACAGTCTGCAAGGGATACAGTCCGTAAGCATTATATATCAATATATATCAATACAGTCTGCAAGGGATACAGTCCGTAAGCATTATATATCAATACAGTCTGCAAGGGATACAGTCCGTAAGCACACATGATTGTGCGTGCTGCTGCTCCACTAATAGTACTAACCTTTAACAGTTAATTTTACTAATTTTCATTAATTACTAGTTTCTATGTAACTGATTTTATATTGTTTTACTTTCTTTTTTATTCAAGAAAATGTTTTTAATTTATTTATCTTATTTTATTTTATTAATTCTAAAAAAAAAGGACCTTATCTTCACCATACCTGGTTGTCCAAATTAGGCATAATAATGTGTTAATTCCACAACTGTATATATCAGTATCGGTATCGGTTGATATCGGTATCGGTAATTAAAGAGTTGGACAATATCGGAATATCGGATATCGGCAAAAAGCCATTATCGGACATCCCTAGTCCTAACAGCAAGAAGTGATGGTGGGAAATAGACAATCTTTGATTGTTTCAATGATTCACAGCCATCTTGAAGGAAGAAAAATGCTCTTCTGTCCTAAACGCCACCTTTTTTGTTGTGTTTACCACATTTTGGAGAAGTTTGCATGAAAGGTGGTTGACTTGAGCAAACAGGAAGTCACCTCAGCAGAACCGCAACAAGGAAATGAAAGTGAAATGACTTAATAGCACACTTATTTCTTCTAAAATCATTCAAATCTAAAATGTATTCTCAATAATATGGAGGTCCGATGGGACATCAATTAATACATTTTTAAACAATTAGCTAAATGTGTCATTACCTTAATCAAAATACAAATATGTGTCATTGATTTAATGTCAAATTATACTTATTTATTTCACTGAAAAAATTTAATTATTTCATGGTTTTAATAATTATTTCATGTTTTAATTAAATATGTCATGAATGAATAATAATAATAATAATAATAATAATAATAGTCATTTTATTTCAGACCCAGGGGGATCCATATCACAGAAGAAAAAACATACAACCATAAAACACAAATAAAAGAAATACGAGCAGAAATAAAAGAAATAAAAAGTTGTATAAAAAAGAAATACACCGTTAATTAATTAATTAATCAATTAATTATTTCACTATTTAATTATTTATTTCGTGGTCCTGCGTATGGAGAATCATGAAATAATTCAATAAATCATTACACTGTGTAATAATTACATTGTGAAACAATTAATATATGAAATAATGAATTTGTGAAATAAACAATGCGGTCGTGGAATAAATAATTAAATGAATAATAAAATAATTATTTTTCCAGTCAAATAAATATAAGTTGACATTCAAATAATTAATGACACATTTAAAAGGACATCTATTGATTTAATTCCAATTTTAATTATTAATTACCAGTAGTAACAATAATTGAGCAGTAAAAAGTATTGAAATGATTCAAATAAATAATTACATTGTGTAATAATTCAATTGGGAAACAATTCATATGTGAAATAATTAAATTGTGACATAAATAATGGGGTCATGGAATAAATAATTAAATGAATATTAAAATAATTATTTTTCTAATTATTTTTCTAGTTAAATAAATATAAGTTGACATTCAAATAATTAATGACACATTTAAAAGGACATTTATTGATTTAATTACATTTTTTATTATTTAATGACCAGCAGTAAATATGTATTTTTTTAATTATATTTGGTCTTATTTGACGTAAATAAAAAATATATATATTTATTTCACTGTGTAATAATTACATTGTCAAACAATTAATATATGAAATAATAAAATTGTGAAATAAACAATGCGGTCGTGGAATAATTATTTAAATTAATATTAAAATAGTTATTTTTCCAGCCAAATAAATATAATTTGACATTCAAATTATTAATGACACATTTAAAAGGACATTTATTGATTTCATTCCAATTTTAATTACTTAATGACCGGCAGTAAAAAATTATTTATTTATTCAATTCTGTCTTATTTGATCCGCTGTAAAATTGTGCCTATTTACTTATTTGTATTTACTTATTTAATTAGAAGCAACATTTTAATTGGAGCCCCTCCATTCTCATGACAACATTTTTTTTACTCTTTTTTATTTATGTCAAACAATTTTTATACTTTTTAAATCAATGTGGAATTTAATTTGGTGCATGTTTTCTACTACAACAAATAAATTAATATTAATTTTGTTGTGCAAAATGTGATATTTAGCATGACTTTAGGAGACTTCCTGACACAGGTCCAACCTGGGACCAAAGCCTGTATGTGTGCCCAACAAGACCTGCACTACCGTCGTGTACCACCAGGGGAAAACACCATTTTCAGGAAAGTTTGCTTTTAGATTTTTACCAGTGACTTAGCAGGGAGGGGCTTGGAATAAGTTTGTGGTAAAATGTCATTCATTCATTCATTGATTGACATTTGACATGCATTTCTTCCTGCAAGATGGCCCTCACACATTTATTATTGACATTTGACCACTAACTTATTCCTAGCCCATTCCTGCTCTGCAGCTGAAATTAATGTTGTTACATTTCGTCACAAAAATGAATAAATTATATAACAATATTGTAATTAGTACAAAACATGTATAAATTAAGTTCAAGTTTAATTAAAAAGTATAGAAATTGTTTTGTAAAAATAAAAAAATGTTGCCATTTCAATAAGGAGTGGCCACACATTTTATTAAATAAGTAAATAAAAGTAGGCGCAATTTTTTAGCGAATCAAATGGGACAGAATGTTATGAATAAATAAATATTTAAATAATTACTTAAATGAGTCATTAATTACAATTGGAATTAAATAAATGTTTTATTAAATGTGTCATGAATTGAATGTAAATTATATTAATTTGTTTAACTAGAAAAAACAATATTTATTGATTTACTTATTTATTACATAATTGAATTATTTCATATTTTAATGATATGTAGATTTAAATATGTAAAAAATTTGTATTTGTTTTACAAAAAATATCATTTTGATATTTATTGAATTACTAATTTATTCAACAGTCGAATTGTTTATCTCACAATTTAATTATTTTATATTTTAATAAATTGTTAATTTCAATATGAAAAAATCATATATTTTTTGTTTATCCAAAAATATCATTTTAATATTTATTTAATTACAAATGTATTTAACAATTGAATTATTTGATATTTTAATTAATTGTTGATTTAAATATGTAAAAAAAAAAAAAAGCCAGGCTGGCCTACAGGAGAAACGGCGCACATTTCCGGGGCCTCCCTGCGCTGAGCAGCGCGTACTACAGACAAAGCGGACCCCAGGCCGCAGAGTCGGACGGTAATGTGCTGATCACGGAGCTGGAAGATCACGCGGGATAGTTTGGCGCCATCACAAAAGGTACCGCCCTGCCGCCGAAACCCGGGATCGAACCAGGGACCTTTAGATCTTCAGTCTAACGCTCTCCCAACTGAGCTATTTCGGCACACCTGGCACCCACTTGATGCCAAAAAAGTGAGGGAGGAGTCACACTTGAGGCGTGTACTTGTAATATTTTGTCAGTATTACTTCTGTAAATACATGTTTTATACTTTGTGTACTTTGACATCAAACTATCAGCCAGTGTTTCAATAAATGTGTGCTGGTCCAACAAAAAGAAGCTCATTCATAATTCAAGGCTTTTATTTTGAAACGCTGACTTATGCTCTTGCAACACAATAAATAAATACTATATAGTATTTATTGAATTATTTTGTGATTTATTTCATGATCTGGCGTATGGAGGATCATGAAATAAATCACAAAATAATTTAAATAAAGTATTTATTGAATAGGGGCTTGGTTGGCAGGTGGCAATAATGGCAACATCCGGTAGAAACACGCATTCTCGAGCAAAAACGTAATACTGGAAGTTAACAACAAAACACAATTAATTCGGAGAAAAAAACACTTTCCTATTAAATTTTTTTAAACATTTTTAATTATTTGACAATTCAATCTGTTATTTATTTATTTATTAAGTTGTCAAATAATTAAAAATGTTTTTAAAAAATGTAATGGCAAAGTGTTTTTTCCTCCGAATTAATTGTGTTTTGACAATTTAATCTGTTATTTATTTATTTATTAAATTGTCAAATAATTAAAAATGTTTTTAAAAAATGTAATGGCAAAGTGTTTTTTCCTCCGAATTAATTGTGTTTTGACAATTTAATCTGTTATTTATGTATCTATTAAATTGTCAAATGATTAAAAATGTTTTTAAAAATGTAATAGCAAAGTGTTTTTTTCTCCGAATTAATTGTGTTTTGACAATTTAATCTGTTATTTATTTATTTATTAAAGTGTCAAATAATTAAAAATGTTTTTAAAAAATGTAATAGCAAAATGTTTTTTTCTCCGAATTAATTGTGTTTTGACAATTTAATCTGTTATTTATTTATTTATTAAAGTGTCAAATAATTACAAATGTTTTTATAAATGTAACAGAAAAGTGTTTTTTTCTCTGAATTAATTGTGTTTTGACAATTTAATCTGTTATTTATTTATTTATTAAAGTGTCAAATAATTACAAATGTTTTTATAAATGTAACAGCAAAGTGTTTTTTTCTCCGAATTAATTGTGTTTTGACAACTTAATCTGTTATGTATTCATTTATTAAATGTCAAATAATTTTAAAAAAATTTAAAAATGTAATAGCAAAGCGGTTTTTTTCCGAATTAATTGTGTTTTGACAATTTCATTTATTTATGAAATTGTCAAAAAATTTAAAATGTTTTTAAAAATGTAATAGCAAAGTGTTTTTTTTCTCCGAATTAATTGTGTTTTGACCATTTAATCTGTTATTTATTTATTTATTAAATTGTCAACTAATTTAAAATGTTTTTAAATATGTAATAGCAAAGTGTTTTTTTCTCCGAATTAATTGTGTTTTAAAAATGTAATCTGTTATTTATTTATTAAATTGTCAAATAATTAAAAATGTTTTTAAAAATATAATAGCAAAGTGTTTTTTCTCCGAATTAATTGTGTTTTGACAATTTAATATGTTATTTATAAATTATTAAAAATGTTTTTAAAAATGTAATAGCAAAGTGTTTTTTTCTCCGAATTAATTGTGTTTTGACAATTTAATCTGTTATTTATTTATTTATTCAAGTGTCAAATAATTCAAAATGTTTTTAAAAAATGTAATAACAAAGTGTTTTTTTCTCCGAATTAATTGTGTTTTGACAATTTAATCTGTTATTTATTTATTTATTAAAGTGTCAAATAATTACAAATGTTTTTATAAATGTAACAGCAAAGTGTTTTTTTCTCCGAATTAATTGTGTTTTGACAACTTAATCTGTTATTTATTCATTTATTAAATGTCAAATAATTTTAAAAAAAATTAAAAATGTAATAGCAAAGCGTTTTTTTTCCGAATTAATTGTGTTTTGACAATTTCATTTATTTATGAAATTGTCAAAAAATTTAAAATGTTTTTAAAAATGTAATAGCAAAGTGTTTTTTTCTCCGAATTAATTGTGTTTTGACCATTTAATCTGTTATTTATTTATTTATTAAATTGTCAACTAATTTAACATGTTTTTAAATATGTAATAGCAAAGTGTTTTTTTCTCCGAATTAATTGTGTTTTGACAATTTAATCTGTTATTTATTTATTAAATTGTCAAATAATTTAAAATGTTTTTAAAAATGTAATAGCAAAGTGTTTTTTCTCCGAATTAATTGTGTTTTGACAATTTAATCTGTTATTTATAAATTATTAAAAATGTTTTTAAAAATGTAATAGCAAAGTGTTTTTTTCTCCGAATTAATTGTGTTTTGACAATTTAATCTGTTATTTATTTATTTATTAAATTGTCAAATGATTAAAAATGTTTTTAAAAATGTAATAGTAAAGTGTTTTTTTCTCCGAATTAATTGTGTTTTGACCATTTAATCTGTTATTTATTCATTTATTAAATGTTAAATAATTAAAAATGTTTTCAAAAATGTAATAGCTAAGCGGTTTTTTTCCGAATTAATTGTTTTTTGACAATTTAATTTATTTATGAAATTGTCAAAAAATGTAAAATGTTTTTAAAAATGTAATAGCAAAGTGTTTTTTCTCCGAATTCATTGTGTTTTGACAATTTAATCTGTTATTTATAAATTATTAAAAATGTTTTTAAAAATGTAATAGCAAAGTGTTTTTTTCTCCGAATTAATTGTGTTTTGACAATTTAATCTGTTATTTATCTATTTATTAAATTGTCAAATAATTTAAAATGTTTTTAAATATGTAATAGCAAAGTGTTTTTTTCTCCGAATTAATTGTGTTTTGACAATTTAATTTATTTATGAAATTGTCAAAAAATTTAAAATGTTTTCAAAAATTTAATAGCAAAGTGTTTTTTTTTTCCGAATTAATTGTGTTTTGACAATTTAATCTGTTATTTATTTATTTATTAAATTGTCAAATAATTTAAAATGTTTTTAAATATGTAATAGCAAAGTGTTTTCTTCGAATTAATTGTGTTTTGACCATTTAATCTGCTATTTATAAATAATTTTTTAAAAAATTAAAAATGTAATAGCAAAGTGTTTTTTTCTCCGAATTAATTGTGTTTTGACAATTTAATCTGTTATTTATTTATTTATTAAATTGTCAAATAATTTAAAAATGTTTTTAAATATGTAATAGCAAAGTGTTATTTTCTCCGAATTAATTGTGTTTTGTTGTTAACTTCCAGTATTACGTTTTCCTCGAGAATGCGTGTCTCTACCGGATGTTGCCATTATATTCAATAAATACTTTATTTAAATTATATTGTGATTTATTTCATGATCCTCCATACGCCGGATCATGAAATAAGTAACAGATTAAATTGTCAAATAATTAAAAATGTTTTTAAAAATGTAATAGCAAAGTGTTTTTTTTCTCCGAATTAATTGTGTTTTGACAATTTAATCTGTTATTTATAAATAATTAAAAATGTTTTTAAAAATGTAATAGCAAAGTGTTTTTTTCTCTGAATTAATTGTGTTTTCAAAATTTAATCTGTTTTTTATTTATTTATTAAATTGTCAAATAATTTAAAAATGTAATAGCAAAGTGTTTTTTCTCCGAATTAATTGTGTTTTGACAATTTAATTTGTTATTTATTTATTTATTAAATTGTCAAAAAATTTAAAAATGTTTTTAAATATGTAATAGCAAAGTGTTTTTTTCTCCGAATTAATTGTGGTTCGTTGTTAACTTCCAGTATTACGTTTTTGTTCGAGAATGCGTGTCTCTACCTGGACCCCGACTTAAACAAGTTGAAAAACTTATTCGGGTGTTACCATTTAGTGGTCAATTGTACGGAATATGTACTCTACTATGCAACCTACTAATAAAAGTCTCAATCAATCAATCAAAACCGGATGTTGCCATTATTGCCACTCTATACCGCCCCTATTCAATAAATACTTTATTTAAATTATATTGTGATTTATTTTATGATCCTCCATACGCCGGATCATGAAATAAGTAACAGATTAAATTGTCAAATAATTAAAAAAATGTTTTAAAAATGTTATAGCAAAGTGTTTTTTCCTCCGAATAAATTGTGTTTTATTGTTAACTTCCAAAGTTACGTTTTTGCTCGAGAATGCGTGTTTCTACCGGATGTTGCCATTATTTTGTAAGCTTTACCGGAAGTGACGTTTATTCCAAGCCTGATTTATCCGCCTTGTCAAAGGCTTGACAGCAGCAAGGCGGGAGGAGGGGGGAGGGGGGTGTGACTGTGACTTCGCCCCGCTTCACTTTCGGTTTACGTTAACGGGAAGAAGTCGCACTTTATTCTACAGCGCGAGTCTCCGGCCGGGCGACAACATTTATGACTCGGACCCCCGGGAAGAATGGCGACAATGTTCCTTAGGGCACTTTTGTGTTTGTTGTGGGGGACATGGAGCGTGTGCGGCTCCACTTTAGGTAAGTAACAACATTTCACTTTACTTTCCTTTTTCTGCCTCTCTCCCGCGTTTAGGAGCGTCTAAATGTCCTTTTGGTGTGTTTCTTGACGGCTTTGCTTGGCGTGGAGCTGCTGCTCCTCAAACAATAGCTGCTGAACAATAGACTTGAACGTGAGTGCTAATGTTGACAAATACTTCCTGGCTAACTTACTGATAAATCGATGGCAGTATCGACTCTAAGGTGTGCCCGCCGAACAGAAAGTGATAGTGAACAATGTAGATATGATCCTAATGGTGTGTTTCATCCTGGTTGACATGATGAATCATTCAATATGTCCACACTTGTCCGAAAAGGAGCAGGAAGAAATGGAGTTTATTACTCCTCCTCCACATGACTCTGCAAGAATATTTCCTTCACTTCCTGTCTTCACTCTTGTAAACACGCTGCAGGACTACTTGTATCGCACATGATATCACACAAAAGTAAACACACTGCTTGTATCGCACATGATATCACACACAAGTAAACATATTATAGCACTGTTTGTATCGCACATGATATAACACACAAGTAAACACGTTGCTTGTATCGCACATGATATCACACACAAGTAAACATATTATAGCACTGTTTGTATCGCACATGATATAACACACAAGTAAACACGCTGCTTGTATCGCACATGATATCACACACAAGTAAACATATAGCACTGTTTGTATCGCACAAGATATAAAACACAAGTAAACACGCTGCTTGTATCGCACATGATATCACACACAAGTAAACATATTATAGCACTGTTTGTATCGCACATGATATCACACACACAAGTAAACATCCAGCAGGACCGCTTGCATCGCACATGAAATCACACACAAGTAAACATCCCGCAGGACTGCTTGTATCGCACATGATATCACACACACAAGTAAACATCCAGCAGGACCGCTTGCATCGCACATGAAATCACACACAAGTAAACATCCCGCAGGACTGCTTGTATCGCACATGATATCACACAAAAGTAAACACGCTGACTGTATCGCACATGATATCACACACAAGCAAACATCCCGCAGGACTGCTTGTTTCGCACATGATATCATACACAAGTAAACACACTGCTTGTATCGCACATGATATCACACACAAGTAAACATATTATAGCACTGTTTGTATCGCACATGATATAACACACAAGTAAACACGCTGCTTGTATCGCACATGATATCACACACAAGTAAACATATTATAGCACTGTTTGTATCGCACATGATATCACACACACAAGTAAACATCCAGCAGGACCGCTTGCATCGCACATGAAATCACACACAAGTAAACATCCCGCAGGACTGCTTGTATCGCACATGATATCACACAAAAGTAAACACGCTGACTGTATCGCACATGATATCACACACAAGTAAACATCCCGCAGGACTGCTTGTTTCGCACATGATATCATACACAAGTAAACACACTGCTTGTATCGCACATGATATCACACACAAGTAAACATACTATTGGACTGTTTGTATCGCACATGATATCAGACACAAGTAAATGTGCCCCAGGACTGTTTGTATCGCACATTATATCACACACAAGTAACTATCACACAGGACTGCTTCTATTGCACATGATATCACATAAAAGTAAACATCCCGCAGGACTGCTTGTATCGCACATGATATCAGACACAAGTAAACATCCTGCAGGACTGCTTGTATTGCACATGATATCACACACAAGTAAACATCCCGCAGGACTGCTTGTATTGCACATGATATCACACACAAGTAAACATCCCGCAGCACTGCTTGTATTGCACATTATATCACACACAAGTAAACGTGCCCCAGGACTGCTTGTATCGCACATGATATCACACACAAGTAACTATCACACAGGACTGCTTGTATCGCACATGATATCACATACAAGTAAACATCCAGCAGGACTGCTTGTATCGCACATGATATCACACACAAGTAAACATGCCCCAGGACTGTTTGTATCGCACATTATATCACACACAAGTAACTATCACACAGGACTGCTTGTATCGTACATGATATCACATACAAGTAAACGTGCCCCAGGACTGCTTGTATCGCACATGATATCACACACTAGTAAACATGCCGCAGGACTGCTTGTATCGCACATATCACACACAAGTAAACATCCCGCAGGACTGCTTGTATCGCAAATGATATCACACACAAGTAAACATCCCGCAGGACTGCTTGTATCGCACATGGTTTCACACACAAGTAAACATCCCGCAGGACTGCTTGTATCGCACATGGTTTCACACACAAGTAAACATCCCGCAGGACTGCTTGTATCGCACATGATATCACACACAGGTAAACATCCCGCAGGACTGCTTGTATCGCACATGGTTTCACACACAAGTAAACATCCCGCAGGACTGCTTGTATCGCACATGATATCACACACAGGACTGCTTGTATCGCACATGGTTGGTGAGATGGTGAAAAAGGAGCAAGTTGAGTGTTTGGTTGGATGTGGTGACCATCCCACATCTGCTGTGTGTCCTGTATCAGACCAGGATGTCTTCAGCATCCAACACTCGGCCTCAGGAAGATGTGTATCAGCTCAGGACTCTGCGAGCGTGCGTCTCTCAGCGTGTGAGCCCGACAGCGCCTCGCAGTCCTGGAAGTGGGGTTCGGGCCACCGGCTCTTCCACGTGGGCACGTCCCTCTGCCTGACCCAGGACCTCCAGTCCAAGTCCCTGTCCCTGGTGGGCTGCAGCTTGGACCTCCTGCAGTGGTGGCGCTGCCTGGACGGCGCCCTCTTCACCGCCGACCAGGCGGGCCTGGTGGCGGACGGGGAGCGGGTGACGGCCAAGCGGTCCTCGTATGACAAGTGGGTCCGGGCCGGGTCCCAGGACAGCGTGTGCCAGAGACCGTATCGAGGTAAGTCAGACCATCGACGTAAACACGCTCCGTATCGCCACTCTTTAGTGTGCTGTCAGACAGGAAGGAGGCAAACATCCACAATGAAAGTCAACTAATACATTTGTTGATAAAGTCCTTATTTTCACAGACAGTAACTAATACATTTGTTGATAAAGTCCTTATTTTCACAGACAGTAACTAATACATTTGTTGATAAAGTCCTAATTTTCACAGACCGCAACTAATACATTTGTTGATAAAGTCCTTATTTTCACAGACAGTAACTAATACATTTGTTGATAAAGTCCTTATTTTCACAGACAGTAACTAATACATTTGTTGATAAAGTCCTTATTTTCACAGACCGCAACTAATACATTTGTTGATAAAGTCCTTATTTTCACAGACAGTAACTAATACATTTGTTGATAAAGTCCTTATTTTCACAGACAGTAACTAATACATTTGTTGATAAAGTCCTTATTTTCACAGACAGTAACTAATACAATTGTTGATAAAGTCCTTATTTTCACAGACAGTAACTAATACATTTGTTGATAAAGTCCTTATTTTCACAGACCGCAACTAATACATTTGTTGATAAAGTCCTTATTTCCACAGACAGTAACTAATACATTTGTTGATAAAGTCCTTATTTTCACAGACAGTAACTAATACATTTGTTGATAAAGTCCTTATTTTCACAGACAGTAACTAATACATTTGTTGATAAAGTCCTTATTTTCACAGACAGTAACTAATACATTTGTTGATAAAGTCCTTATTTTCACAGACCGCAACTAATACATTTGTTGATAAAGTCCTTATTTCCACAGACAGTAACTAATACATTTGTTGATAAAGTCCTTATTTTCACAGACAGAAAAACTTGTTAGGATTGTTAGAGTCAAAGTTGTGTTAAAAATACATTTAATGACCTTTTTTTTAGTGGTGTGGACTCAAGTCTTATTCTGATTCCTGGGGTGACGATTCCATTCACAATCCATTTGCTTGATTCAACATGATATATAATTATATATGTATGTGTGTGTGTGTGTAAATATTTTATATATATATATATACAGTGTTTCCCATAAACTGCCAAGATACCTGTGACGGTGGGGGCGTGGCTATGGGCGTGGTCACCATGACATCATCGAGTAATTTGCATAATTTACTACAATGATATGATTTTCTCTAAAAAGGCTCAAAAAATGTATACTTACTAATTAATAATAACAGTTTTGTTTTAAACGTCCGTCCATCCATCCATTTTACAATATAATTACAACACTTTATGTACATATTTATATACAGATTTGAACAATAAGTTATTCACTGAAATATATTTATTAATTGTGGTTCTTACAAAAAATATATCTTATAAAAATATAAAAGCTAAAATGTCTTTTAAAGCTTTACCCCTTTAATTAGTGCATACTAAATCATTGAACTTTAGCCTACTACTACAAGCATATTATTTACCAGCAACATAAAGTGAAACAGAGGCAGAGGTGTCCTGCCACAGTCAGTAACAAATAAACAGAAAACAGTAGTGGTGGTAGATAGACACAGAGCTTCATCAAACATCTGATCCACTGAACAAAGCGCTCCAAAAATCTTGATCCTACACTTCTCTTTTGTAAAGTAAATCTGAACAGCCTATATGGGCATCTACATCAACTATA
>NC_084732.1:91968298-92010798 GCF_033978785.1 Entelurus aequoreus
ATAAGTGCATGTAAAATGTCAATTAATTCATACGAAACTTGACCACAAACATGCTCCCAGCCCCTTCCTGCTGCGTCACTGGGAAGGTTAGCCCAGGGTCAACTTGTTCAGGACATCCATTATACTTGCAGGAAAAATACCAACATTTGGTGAGATTATAAACTGTAAATGTCCATAAAAAAGATAGAATATAAAATCACTATCAGATAAGGTTTGGGAATAAAATAAAAAATGACACAAAAACAAAAAGAGGCAAAATGTTACCAGACATTTAAAACATTTCATTAATTTAAATGTTTGTTATTGAACAATTTATTTCCTATCAAATAATTTGTGAACAAAACATGCTTCAAATTCAATTCAAGTTTGATTAAAAAAGTAAAAAAAATAAAAGTTTCACAAAAATAAAAGTGTGTACAATTTTTGTAAGAAATAAAAGTCTGCTTTAGGCGCTAATGTCCAACATCATATGTGTTTATAATTGCAGCTAAGTACAACATGAGCCTCCTCTCAGGTGTGCAGACAGGTACAGGTGTGACACCGAGGTGTGTTCAAACTGGTTCTTGTACATTTCTAAGTCTAATGGAGACAACCTGTCTGCTAATGTTGTCGTTATGCGAGCAGACGACAACAACTAAAGCGGCTCATGTTGTTCTTACTAAGTGTCATGTCTTCATGTGCCTCATGATTCACTACAGGGTTTCCCACACATTCATTTATTTGTGGCGGCCCGCCACGAAAGAATTACGTCCGCCACAAATTTAAAAAAAATTTATTAAATTTTTTTTTTTTTTTTTTTTTTTTTTGTCCTCTCCAGCTTCTCAGGCAAATCATATAGTTGATGTAGATGCCCATATCGGCTGTTCAGATTTACTTTACAAAAGAGAAGTGTAGGATACTTGTCTTGTTGCCTTATTTGTATTTGACTTTATTAGATGTATTTATATTAGAAACACAACATGTGTATATAACAAAGGGTGCAAAGTGTGCAGGCAGTAGGAAACACATGGTTAAGTGTAGGGAGTAAAACTGATGGCAGTCTAAAGTTCAAGATTTCTGGAGCTCTTTGTTCAGTGGATCAGATGTTTGATGAAGCTCTGTGTCCATCTACCACCACTACTGTTTTCTGTTTATTTGTTACTGACTGTTTCACTTTATGTTGCTGGTAAATAATATGGTTGTAGTAGTAGGCTAAAGTTAAATGATTTAGTATGCACTAATTAAAGGGGCAGAGCTTTAAGAGACATTTTAGCTTTTATATTTTATAAGATATATTTTTTGTAAGAACCACAATTAATACATATATTTCAGTCAAATCTGTATATAAATATGTACATAAAGTGTTGTAATTATATTGTAAAATGGATGGATGGATGGACGTTTAAAACAAAACTGTTATTATTCATTAGTAAGTATACATTTTTTGAGCCTTTCTAGAGAAAATCAAATCATTGTAGTAAATTATGCAAATTACTTGATTACGTCATGGTGACCACGCCCATAGCCACGCCCCCACCGCCGCAGGTATCTTGGCAGGTTATGGGAAACACTGCACTATCAACCTTCTTTTGACAGTGCTTCTTCAGCCATTATTTACTCTGCTGCATGACTAATACATGAATACTGCACGGGTGTCCAAAGTACGACACGGGGGCCATTTGTGGGCCTGCTTCTCTTTGCGCTGCAACGTTGATTATACGTACATATCCTTTAAAACTGTCTTTAAAACAACGTTGCGAAATAGTTGTGTTTGTAAATCGGGACAACATTGGCGTCTGACGTTGGATCCACGTTGTTGGTTGGGAATGACCACAGTTCAATGGTCAAATCAACGTCACAACCTGACATTGAATAAACGTTGTCAAAAAGCATGTTGTTTCAATGTTGTATTTGTGTTGTGGAATAGGACCAAAATTCAACGGTCAACATCAGAACCAGTGTTTCCCACACATTCATTTATTTTTGGTGGCCCGCCACGAAATAATTATGTCCGCCACAAATATAAAAAAAATTTTTTTTTTATTTAAAAAAAAAATGTTTTATTTATTTTTTGTCCTGTCCAGCTTCTCAGGCAAATCATATAGTTGATGTAGATGCCCATATAGGCTGTTCACATTTACTTTACAAAAGAGAAGTGTAGGATACTTCTCTTGTTGCCTTATTTGTATTTGACCACTACTGTTTTCGGTTTATTTGTTACTGACTGTGGCAGGACACCTCTGCCTCTGTTTCACTTTATGTTGCTGGTAAATAATATGGTTGTAGTAGTAGGCTAAAGTTAAATGATTTAGTATGCACTAATTAAAGGGGCAGAGCTTTAAGAGACATTTTAGCTTTTATATTTTATAAGATATATTTTTTGTAAGAACCACAATTAATAAATATATTTCAGTCAAATTTTTTTTTTTTAAATTACCTTATCTTCACCATACATGGTTGTCCAAATTAGGCATAATAATGTGTTAATTCCACGACTGCATATATCGGTTGATATCGGTATCGGTTGATATCGGTATCGGTAATTAAAGAGTTGGACAATATCGGAATATCGGATATCGGCAAAAAGCCATTATCGGACATCCCCAGTAAGTATAAATTTTTTAAGCCTTTTTAGAGAAAATCATATCATTGTATTAAATTATGCAAATTACTCGATGATGTCATTGTGACCACGCCCGTAGCCACGCCCCCACCGCCACGGGTATCTTGGCAGTTTATGGGAAACACTGAGAACCCAACGTTGATTAAACGTTGTCAAAAAGTATGTTGTGTCATGTATTTATGTTGTAGAATATTGGCTCAGAAATGACCACAATTCAATGGTCCAATCAACGTCAGAGCCCGACATTGATTAAACGTCGTCAAACGGCGTGTTGTATACTTCTGGAGCCTACTATCAATAAACAACCTGACGGTGGACGTTGTTTCAAAAGTGCAACACTTGGGCGGGTCAGAATAATAAATGTCAATAAAGCAAGAAGTGTACAAAGTGCAGTCTGTTACATTGAAGCAATAAAATAAGCAAGAAGCGATACATAACAAGTGTGTCAAATTGTTGCCACTGATGAGAAGTCAACAACATTACGGCCTTTTGGGGGTTTTAAGGCCTAAAGTGGCTTAACTAGCAGCAAAATATGTCATCTTTTGATGCTTCCTTTCCTATAACATGAATTAGTTTTCTGCTTTTTAGTGTTTCTTGTCATCTCAAAAAGTACAGGAGTTCTACAAACATTGTCAAACACATACAGTATTGATGTTTTACTCTTTTGTATCACACAGACACACACTAAGTACACACACTTAGATCTTAGAATCACATGACTCTTTTATGGATCATAACCAGTAGCAAACATTTATTATTATTTTAGAAAGCAACACCACCAAAGTCTTCCTTATTGTCTGCTGACTGCTTGGTCCTAACTGATAGTTTTACACTTCATAATGTTTACACTTAATGTTTTACACTTCATAATGTTTACACTTAATGTTTTACACTTAATAATGTTTTACACTTAATAATGTTTTACACTTAATGTTTTACACTTAATAATGTTTACACTTAATAATGTTTTACACTTAATAATGTTTTACACTTAATAATGTTTACACTTAATAATGTTTACACTTAATGTTTTACACTTCATAATGTTTACACTTAATGTTTTACACTTAATAATGTTTTACACTTAATAATGTTTTACACTTAATGTTTTACACTTAATAATGTTTACACTTAATGTTTTACACTTCATAATGTTTACACTTAATGTTTTACACTTAATAATGTTTTACACTTAATGTTTTACACTTAATAATGTTTACACTTAATAATGTTTTACACTTAATAATGTTTTACACTTAATGTTTTACACTTAATAATGTTTACACTTAATAATGTTTTACACTTAATAATGTTTTACACTTAATAATGTTTACACTTAATGTTTTACACTTCATAATGTTTATACTTAATGTTTTACACTTAATAATGTTTTACACTTAATGTTTTACACTTAATAATGTTTACACTTAATAATGTTTTACACTTAATAATGTTTACACTTAATAATGTTTTACACTTAATAATGTTTTACACTTAATAATGTTTACACTTAATAATGTTTACACTTAATAATGTTTTACACTTAATAATGTTTACACTTAATAATGTTTTACACTTAATAATGTTTACACTTAATAATGTTTTACACTTAATAATGTTTTACACTTAATAATGTTTACACTTAATAATGTTTACACTTAATGTTTTACACTTAATAATGTTTTACACTTAATGTTTTACACTTAATAATGTTTTGCACTTAATAATGTTTACACTTAATAATGTTTTACACTTATTGTTTTACACTTAATAATGTTTTACACTTAATAATGTTTTACACTTCATAATGTTTTACACTTATTGTTTTACACTTAATGATGTTTTACACTTAATATTGTTTTACACTTAATAATGTTTTACACTTAATAATGTTTTACACTTAATGTTTTACACTTAATGTTTTACACTTAATAATGTTTTACACTTAATGTTTTACACTTAATGTTTTACACATAATGTTTTACACTTAATGTTTTACACATAATAATGTTTTACACTTAATGTTTTACACTTAATAATGTTTTGCACTTAATAATGTTTACACTTAATAATGTTTTACACTTATTGTTTTACACTTAATAATGTTTTACACTTCATAATGTTTTACACTTAATAATGTTTTACAGTTATTGTTTTACACTTAATAATGTTTTACACTTAATAATGTTTTACACTTATTGTTTTACACTTCATAATGTTTTACACTTAATAATGTTTTACACTTAATGTTTTACACCTAATAATGCTTTACAGTTAATGTTTTACACTTAATAATGTTTTACACTTAATGTTTTACACTTAATAATGTTTACACTTAATGTTTTACACTTAATGATGTTTTACACTTAATAATGTTTACACTTAATGTTTACACCTAATGTCTCACACTTAATGTTTTACACTTAATAATGTTTTACACTTAATGTTTTACACTTATTGTTTTACACTTATTGTTTTACACTTAATAATGTTTTACACTTATTGTTTTACACTTAATAATGTTTTACACTACATAATGTTTTACACTTAATAATGTTTTACACTTAATGTTTTACACTTAATAATGTTTTACACTTAATAATGTTTACACTTAATGTTTTACACTTAATAATGTTTTACACTTATTGTTTTACACTTAATAATGTTTTACACTTAATGTTTTACACTTAATAATGTTTTACACTTAATGTTTTACACTTCATAATGTTTACACTTAATGTTTTACACTTAATAATGCTTCACAGTTAATGTTTTACACTTAATAATGTTTTACACTTACTGTTTTACACTTAATAATGTTTACACTTAATGTTTTACACTTAATGATGTTTTACACTTAATAATGTTTTACACTTAATGTTTTACACTTAATAATGCTTTACAGTTAATGTTTTACACTTAATAATGTTTTACACTTAATGTTTTACACTTAATAATGTTTACACTTAATGTTTTACACTTAATGATGTTTTACACTTAATGATGTTTTACACTTAATGTTTTACACTTAATGTCTTACACTTAATGTTTTACACTTAATGTTTTACACTTATTGTTTTACACTTATTGTTTTACACTTAATGTTTTACACTTATTGTTTTACACTTAATAATGTTTTACACTTCATAATGTTTTACACTTAATAATGTTTTACACTTAATGTTTTACACTTAATAATGCTTTACAGTTAATGTTTTACACTTAATAATGTTTTACACTTAATAATGTTTAACACGTAATGTTTAACACTAATGTTTTACACTTAATAATGTTTTACACTTAATAATGTTTAACACTTAATGTTTTACACTTAATAATGTTTTACACTTAATAATGTTTTACACTTAATAATGTTTTACACTTAATGTTTTACACTTAATAATGTTTTACACTTAATAATGTTTTACACTTAATAATGTTTAACACGTAATGTTTTACACTTAATAATGTTTAACACGTAATGTTTTACACTTAATATTGTGTTTGTCCTTCGTAAACATTAATTTATGTTCCAACACATTCACCCCCGCACTTTAAGACCATTTGTCAACTGCTGAGAGTGATCTATAGCGCTCCTTTTTGTTGGTAAATGAGAGAATATCGTCACACCTCAACATGTCTAACACGTAAATGCTGCCTCTCTGCTAGGTCAGCATTGCAAACGACAATCAATTCTTAATCGTCTTGATTAAATACATGTAGTAATACATGTCAACAAGGAAGTGAAATGTTTATGTACTACATTACCCAGAAGGCTATGGGGTGTAGAAAGGAACAGGAAGTAGGTCAGAGCTACAACAATTGTGTGGTTGGATCAATAAAGAGTTGATGTATTGTCTACACGAGAAACAAACACCATTTTGATTAGACAGTTGACGTGCCGCTTAGAGACTCATTTGATTGGTGGAAATGATGCAGATTGGCCAAATTATGTGGGGAATCCATTCAGTTTGTGTTCATTTGGCACGATTGCAACATAGCGACTTCCTGGAGGTACTGACTAATTCCACAGATGTTTCTTTTAATATATGTGTAACATTGTTTTGCCTTTTTTTTTTTTAATTATGTAATCTAATCCACCGCCACAAATTGATTGAATTTGTGTTCATTTGTCACGATTGCAACATGGCGACTTCCTGGAGGTACTGACTAATTCCACAGATGTTTCTTTTAATATATGTGTAACATTGTTTTGCCTTTTTTTTTTTTAATTATGTAATCTAATCCACCGCCACAAATTGATTGAATTTGTGTTAATTCGTCACGATTGCAACATGGCGACTTCCTGGAGGTACTGACTAATTCCACAGATGTTTCTTTTAATGTACACTACCGTTTAAAAGTTTGGGGTCACATTGAAATGTCCTTATTTTTGAAGGAAAAGCACTGTACTTTTCAATGAAGATAACTTTAAACTAGTCTTAACTTTAAAGAAATACACTCTAGAGCAGGGGTCACCAACCTTTTTGAAAGCAAGAGCTACTTCTTGGGTAGTGATTAATGCGAAGGGCTACCAGTTTGATACACACTTAAATAAACTACCAGAAATAGCCAATTTGTTCAATTTACCTTTAACTCTATGTTATTATTAATAATTAATGATATTTACACTTAATTGAACGGTTTAAAAGAGGAGAAAACACGAAAAAAATGACAATTAAATTTTGAAACATAGTTTATCTTCAATTTCGACTCTTTAAAATTCAAAATTCAACCGAAAAAAAGAAGAGAAAAACTAGCTAATTCGAATCTTTTTGAAAAAATTAAAAAAATAATTTATGGAACATCATTAGTAATTTTTCCTGATTAAGATTAATTTTAGAATTTTGATGACATGTTTTAAATTGGTTAAAATCCAATCTACACTTTGTTAGAATATATAACAAATTGGACCAAGCTATATTTCTAACAAAGACAAATCATTATTTCTTCTAGATTTTCCAGAACAAAAATTTTAAAAGAAATTCAAAAGACTTTTAAATAAGTTTTAAATTTGATTCTACAGATTTTCTGGATTTGCCAGAATAATTTTTTTGAATTTTAATCATAATAAGTTTGAAGAAATATTTCACAAATATTCTTTGTCGAAAAAACAGAAGCTGAAATGAAAAATTAAATTAAAATGTATTTATTATTCTTTACAATAAAAAAAATAAATTGACTTGAACATTGATTTAAATTGTCAGGAAAGAAGAGGAAGGAATTTAAAAGGTAAAAAGGTATATGTGTTTAAAAATCCTAAAATCATTTTTAAGGTTGTATTTTTTCTCTAAAATTGTCTTTCTGAAAGTTATAAGAAGCAAAGTAAAAAAATTAATGAATTTATTTAAACAAAAGAAGACCAAGTCTTTCAAATATTTTCTTGGATTTTCAAATTCTATTTGAGTTTTGTCTCTCTTAGAATTAAAAATGTCGGGCAAAGTGAGACCAGCTTGCTAGTAAGTAAATAAAATTAAAAAAATAGAGGCAGCTCACTGGTAAGTGCTGCTATTTGAGCTATTTTTAGAACAGGCCAGCGGGCTACTCATCTGGTCCTTACGGGCTACCTGGTGCCCGCGGGCACCGCGTTGGTGACCCCTGCTCTATACATTGCTAATGTGCTAAATGACTATTCTAGCTGCGAATATCTGGTTTTTGGTGCAATATCTACATAGGTGTATAGAGGCCCATTTCCAGCAACTATCACTCCAGTGTTCTGATGGTACAATGTGTTTGCTCATTGGCTCAGAAGGCTAATTGATGATTAGAAAACCCTTGTGCAATCATGTTCACACATCTGAAAACACTTTAGCTCGTTACAGAAGCTACAAAACTGACCTTCCTTTGAGCAGATTGAGTTTCTGGAGCATCACATTTGTGGGCTCAATTAAACGCTCAAAATGGCCAGAAAAAGAGAACTTTCATCTGAAACTCGACAGTCTATTCTTGTTCTTAGAAATGAAGGCTATTCCACTAAATTGTTTGGGTGACCCCAAACTTTTGAACGGTATGTGTAACATTGTTTTGCCTTTTTTTTTTTTAAATTATGTAATCTAATCCACCGCCACAAATTGATTGCAACTCCGTGGGAAAAACTGGTTCTTGTCCTTAGATGAGATATTGTATGGTACTGCCAGGATCACGTGCAAGTTCCCTGACGTTCTGGTGTGCTTGGTTCCCGCAGTCATCCACACCACCAACGGCAACTCTGCCGGCGCTCCCTGCGAGTTTCCCTTCAAGTACAACGGAAGCTGGCACCACGGCTGCCTCCCGGACTCCGACTTCCCGGGGCTCTCCTGGTGCTCCACCTCCTCGGACTACGACCAGGACAGGAAGAAGGGGCACTGTCTAACGCCCGGCACGTGGTGTTGTTGACAAGGTTGGCGTCAACGTCTCTTTTTTGACTTTTGACTTTTGACTTCTCAGAGAAGGGTTGCCAGACCCTGTTTGTGGGACCAGAGGGAGACTCCTGCTACCAGTTTGTTCCCGGCGCCGCCGTCACCTGGCAGCAAGCTCTGGATTCTTGTCGGAGCCAAGGAGCAGATTTGCTCAGCGTGTCCTCCCCGGATGATCTCCACTCCAAAACATGTAAGACGTAATAATAAGTACAGTGGTGGTCAAAAGTGTACGTACACGTGTAAAGAACATGATGTCATGGCTGTCTGGAGTTTACAATCATTTCTTATTTTGTTGTGATGTAGTGATTGGAGCACATACTTGTTGCTCACTAAAAACATTCATGAAGTTTGCTTCTTTTATGAATTTATTATGGCTCTACTGAAAATGTGAGGGTCAAAAGTATACATACAGCAATGTTAATATTTGCTTCCTTGGCAAGTTGACCTGCAATAAGGCACTTTTGGTAGCCATCCACAAGCTTCTGCTTGACCACTAAATTGCTGCACTTCAGCTAAATGTGTTGCTTTTCTGACATGGACTTGTTTCTTCAGCATTGTCCACACCTTTAAGTCGGGACTTTGGGAAGGCCATTCTAAAACCTTCATTCTAGCCTGATTTAGCCATTCCTTTACCACTTTTGAGGTGTGTTTGGGGTAGAGATGTCCGATAATATCGGTCTGCCGATATTATCGGCCGATAAATGCGTTAAAATGTAATATCGGAAATTATCGGTATCGGTTTTTTTTATTATCAGTATCGTTTTTTTATTTTTATTTATTTATTTATTTATTTTTTAATTAAATCCACATAAAAAACACAAGATACACTTACAATTAGTGCACCAACCCAAAAAACCTCCCTCCCCCATTTCTTTCTGTTATCAATATTCTGGTTCCTACATTATACATCAATATATATCAATACAGTCTGCAAGGGATACAGTCCGTAAGCATTATATATCAATATATATCAATACAGTCTGCAAGGGATACAGTCCGTAAGCATTATATATCAATATATATCAATACAGTCTGCAAGGGATACAGTCCGTAAGCATTATATATATCAATATATATCAATACAGTCTGCAAGGGATACAGTCCGTAAGCACACATGATTGTGCGTGCTGCTGCTCCACTAATAGTACTAACCTTTAACAGTTAATTTTACTCATTTTCATTAATTACTAGTTTCTGTGTAACTGTTTTTATATTGTTTTACTTTCTTTTTTATTCAAGAAAATGTTTTTAATTTATTTATCTTATTTTATTTGATTCATTTTTTTAAAAGTACCTTATCTTCACCATACCTGGTTGTCCAAATTAGGCATAATAATGTGTTAATTCTACGACTGCATATATCGGTTGATATCGGTATCGGTTGATATCGGTATCGGTAATTAAAGAGTTGGACAATATCGGCATATCGGATATCGGCAAAAAGCCATTATCGGACATCCCTAGTTTGGGGTCATTGTCCTGTTGGAACACCCAACTGCGCCCAAGACCCAACCTCCGGGCTGATGATTTTAGCTTGTCCTGAACAATTTGGAGGTCATCCTCCTTTTTCATTGTCCCATTTAAAGCAGCAGTTCCATTGGCAGCAAAACAGGCCCAGAGCATAATACAACCATCACCATGCTTGACGGTAGGCATGGTGTTCCTGGGATGAAAGGCCTCACCTTTTCTCCTCCAAACATATTGCTGGGTATTGTGGCCAAACAGCTAAATTTTTGTTTCATCTGACCACAGAAAGTTCCTCTAGAACAGGGGTCGGCAACCCAAAATGTTGAAAGAGCCATATTGGACCAAAAATACAAAAACAAATCTGTCTGGAGCCGCAAAAAATTAAAAGCCATATTACATGTGTCATGAGATATACATTTAATTAAGAGGACTTAAAGGAAACTAAATGAGCTCAAATATAGCTACAAATGAGGCATAATGATGCAATATGTACATATAGCTAGCCTAAATAGCATGTTAGCATCGATTAGCTTGCAGTCATGCAGTGACCAAATATGTCTGATTAGCACTCCACACAAGTCAATAACATCAACAAAACTCACCTTTGTGCATTCACGCACAACGTTAAAAGTTTGGTGGACAAAATGAGACAGAAAAAGAAGTGGCATAAAACACGTCCTAGAAAGTCGGAGAAAGTTGTACATGTAAACAAACTAAGGTGAGTTCAAGGACCGCCAAAATTAGTAGGACAAAACGGCGCTCGCCAAATACTCGAATCAGTGAAGCATGTTTAATATAAACAGTGTGATTTATAACAATTAGGGATGTTTGTGTCATGTTTGTCATCCTACAGAAACCATACTAAAACAAAAAAATAGATTTTTTTCCCCTCATCTTTTTCCATTCTTCATACATTTTTGAAAAATCTCCAGAGAATGTGGGCTCTGTACCGAGGATGTCGTTGTGGCTTGTACAGCCCTTTGAGACACTTGTGATTTAGGGCTATATAAATAAACATTGATTGATTGATTGATTGATGTAAACAAACTGCGGTGAGTTCAAGGACCGCCAAAATTAGTAGGACAAAACGGCGCTCGCCAAATACTCGAATCAGTGAAGCATGTTTAATATAAACAGTGAGCTTTATAACAATTAGGGAGGTTTGAGTCATGTTTGTCCTCCTGCAGAAACCATACTAAAACAAAAAAATAGATTTTTTTCCCCCTCATCTTTTTCCATTCTTCATACATTTTTGAAAAATCTCCAGAGAGCCACTAGGGCGGCGCTAAAGAGCCGCATGCGGCTCTAGAGCCGCGGGTTGCCGACCCCCGCTACAGAAGGTCTTATCTTTGTCCACGTGATGTCAGATGAAACAAAAATGGAGCTGTTTGGCCACAATACCCAGCAATATGTTTGGAGGAGAAAAGGTGAGGCCTTTCATCCAATTTAGTCAAGAGGAGTGGTCAAGTGGTCAAGCAGAAGCTTGTGGATGGCTACCAAAAGTGCCTTATTGCAGGTCAACTTGCCAAGGGACATGTAAGCAAATATTAACATTGCTGTATGTATACTTTTGACCCAGCTCACATTTTCAGTAGAGCCATAATAAATTCATAAAAGAAGCAAACTTCATGAATGTTTTTAGTGAGCAACAAGTATGTGCTCCAATCACTACATCACAACAAAATAAGAAATGATTGTAAAGTCCAGACAGCCATGACATCATGTTCTTTACACGTGTATGTACCCTTTTGACCACCACTGTATCTTCACCTTACTGCATGGAGTGGTTCCGACCACACGCTCAACTCCTTCTCTCTTTAGTTTTAGACGGCTTCAGCGTGATGCCTGACAAGATGTGGATAGGCCTCCATCAGTTAGACACGTCCCAAGGCTGGCAGTGGTCAGACGGGTCCCCGCTCTCCGTCCTGCGCTGGGAAACAGGTGACGCTGCTTCCTTTTTGATTGATTGATTGATTGAAACTTTTACTAGTAGATTGCACAGTACAGTACATATTCCGTACAATTGACCACTAAATGGTAACACCCCAATAAGTTTTTCAACTTGTTTACGTCGGGGTCCACGTTAATCAATTCCCACTCTCTGTGGGGCGCGGCCTAAACCCATGTGACCCTGGCCGCCCTCGTCATTGCAGATATTGAAATAAGTTTTCTTCTTCTTCCTAACAATTGAGAAGAAGTCAACCTGGGTCAGTTGGACACAGAGAATATTCCTGGTGTGTTGAGGCTAAACTAAACTAATGAAGTCTCTGTGGTGTGGGTCAGTGCAACAGTGGGACGGGCCATGTGAAGAAGCTCTTTGTGTTGCATGCTGGGTGTTATTCTTGCTCAATAAGGCCTTTTATAGCACATTGTAATACTGTGTGTGTGTGTGTGTGTGTGTGTGTGTGTGTGTGTGTGTGTGTGTGTGTGTGTGTGTGTGTGTGTGTGTGTGTGTGTGTGTGTGTGTGTGTGTGTGTGTGTGTGTGTGTGTGTGTGTGTGTGTGTGTGTGTGTGTGTGTGTGTGTGTGTGTGTTTTGTACCCTTCTTGAGACATCAACAAGGAAAAGTATCTTCCATATGAGGAGGGGCAGATGAATATAAGAATAGTATTCTTCCATCTGCTCCTTTCTGATCATGGAAATGTATAAGAAACAAAAAAAACTATGAAAGTGTCAACTGTATATGGCTTGTATATATGCATTTTCATGAAAGGAATAAAAAGAAATGATGATGATGAAATGAGGTGTGACCGAGTTAGGACATAAATCATGGTCCCAATAACATTGCATCTAATAGAGAGCCAAATACTAGGATCCGTGAACATTGCTCCAAAGTCAGGATTGTTGGTTGATTTAATGTGCGTACAAAAGTAAACATTGACAGGTGCAACGGCAGCAATATATGATAAAACAAGATGGCAGCTAAAGAAGGACTTCCCTATTCATCCCCGAACGGCTGACTTTACGACTTCCGGTGCTGACGTAAGACAACCTGCGTCCCATATGTGACCATAGGATGAACAAAAACACTACGCTACTAAGACTATAGTGGCCATTAACAGTTAGCTTCTACAGTAAAATTATGACTTATGTCATGATATTGCCAAGTGAAATTCCAATTATTAGTAAAATGTTTAAATTTTCTTATAAAATTGTGACTTTTGTCGAGTAAAGTTACGACTCTTTCCATAAAATTGCCAAAATTGTAAACTTTTCTTGTAAAATTGCGACTGTTATTGAGTAAAATTCCAACTTTTATCATAATATTGCACAAATGTTCAGTTTTTCTTGTAAAATTTGGACTTACGTTAAGTAAAATTACGACTTATTATAATACTGCCAAAAATCAAAGTTTTTCTTGAGAAATTGTGACCTTTTTCTTGTGAAATTCCAACAAGCTTATTTATATTTGGATAGTATGTATATATTATTAATGTTGTAAATACACATCTTTATATATTTAGAAAGCGTGTGTGTGTTTGTGTGTGTGTGTGTGTGTGTGTTCTTGTGTTTCTACCCTTCTTGAGACATCAACAAGGAAAAGTAGCTTCCATATGAGGAGGTGTGACCAAGTTAGGACATAAATCATGGTCCCAATACAGAAAACCATTGCATCTAACAGAGAGCCAAATACTACAGTCCGTGAACATTGCTCCAAAGTCAGGATTTTTGTGTTGATTTACTGTGCGTACAAAAGTAAACATTGACAGGTGCAAAGGCAGCAATATATGATAAAACAAGACGTGTTTCTTATAAAATTGTGACTTTTGTCGAGTAAAGTTACGACTCTTTTCAAAAAATTGCCAAAATGTTAAGCTTTTCTTGTAAAATTGCGACTGTTATTGAGTAAAATTCCAACTTTTATCATAATATTGCACAAATTTTCAGTTTTTTTTGTAAAATTTTGACTTGCTTTGAGTAAAATGAGGACTTATTATAATACTGCCAAAGTTCTGTTTTTCTTGTGAAATTGTGACCTTTTTTCTTGTGAAATTCCAACTCACTTTTTTATATTTGCATGGTATGTATATATTATTAATGTTGTATATACAAATCTTTATATATTTAGAAAGTGTGCGTGTGCGTGTGTGTGCGTGTTCTTGTGTTTCTACCCTTCTTGAGACATCAACAAGGAAAACTAGCTTCCATATGAGGAGGTGTGACCAAGTTAGGACATAAATCATGGTCCCAATACAGAAAACCATTGCATCTAATAGACAGCCAAATACTAGAGTCTGTGAACATTGCTCCAAAGTCAGGATTTTTGTGTTGATTTACTGTGCATACAAAAGTAAACATTGACAGGTGCAAAGGCAGCAATATATGATAAAACAAGACGTGTTTCTTATAAAATTGTGACTTTTGTCGAGTAAAGTTACGACTCTTTTCAAAAAATTGCCAAAATGTTAAGCTTTTCTTGTAAAATTGCGACTGTTATTGAGTAAAATTCCAACTTTTATCATAATATTGCACAAATGTTCTGTTTTTTTTGTAAAATTTTGACTTGCTTTGAGTAAAATGAGGACTTTTATTATAATACTGCCAAAGTTCTGTTTTTCTTGTGAAATTGTGACCTTTTTTCTTGTGAAATTCCAACTCACTTTTTTATATTTGCATGGTATGTATATATTATTAATGTTGTATATACAAATCTTTATATATTTAGAAAGTGTGTGTGTGTGTGTGTGTGTGTGTGTGTGTGTGTGTGTGTGTGTGTGTGTGTGTGTGTGTGTGTGTGTGTGTGTGTGTGTGTGTGTGTGTTCTTGTGTTTCTACCCTTCTTGAGACATCAACGAGGAAAAGTAGCTTCCATATGAGGAGGTGTGACCAAGTTAGGACATAAATCATGGTCCCAATACAGAAAACCATTGCATCTAACAGACAGCCAAATACTAGAGTCCGTGAACATTGCTCCAAAGTCAGGATTTTTGTGTTGATTTACTGTGCATACAAAAGTAAACATTGACAGGTGCAAAGGCAGCAATATATGATAAAACAAGATGGCAGCTAAAGAAGGACTTCCCTATTCATCCCCGAAAAAACCCCGCCAGGTGAACGGCTGATTTTACGTCTTCCGGTACTGACGTAAGACAACCCATATGTGACCATAGGATGAACAAATACACTACGCTACTAGGACTATAGTGGCCATTAACAGTTATCTTCTACAGTAAAATTCCGATTATTACTATAATATTGCCAAAATGTTCAAGTTTCCTTATAAAATTGTGACTTTTGTCGAGTAAAGTTACGACTCTTTTCATAAAATTGCAAAAATTTTAAGCTTTTCTTGTAAAATTGCAACTGTAATTGAGTAAAATTCCAACTTTTATCATAATATTGCACAAATGTTCAGTTTTTCCTGTAAAATTTTGACTTCCGTTGAGTGAAATGACGACTTTTATTATAACATATAAGTTTTTCTTGTGAAATTCCAACTCATTTTTCACAACAAGCTTTTTTATATTTGCATAGTATGTATATATTATTAATGTTGTAAACACACTTCTTTATATATCTAGAAAGTGTGTGTGTGGTGAAAGTGACAGCTAGCAGGCGGACATTTCTCTAACCCCCTTGAAGAGTTGCATGTTAGAGATTCTTCAAGATGTTTTCGCCCAGACTTGCCTGGCGCTCGCTGAAGAAGTCTTTTTGGATCCGATGAGACGCGGGCGGGTGTTTGGGGGGGCAGCACAGTCCTTCTAGATCAGGGGTCACCAACCTTTTTGAAAGCAAGAGCTACTTCTTGGGTAGTGATTAATGCGAAGGGCTACCAGTTTGATACACACTTAAATAAATTGCCAGAAATAGCCAATTTGCTCAATTTACCTTTAACTCTATGTTATTATTAATAATTAATGATATTTACACTTACCGTATTTCCTTGAATAGCCGCAGGGGCGTTAATTAATTTAAAACCTCCTGTCACACCTGCGTTTACCGGAAACCGGCGGGATGGCCGTGCATGCGGTAATTATTTTAAAACCTCTTCTCACTCCGGCGTTTACCAAAAGGAATCCATAAAATTTAGGCGTGCGCTTTGAGTGTGATGTAAGCATACCATCATGAAAAGCACATTTAATTAACAAAAACGTTATTATGGTCTTACCTGTACTTATAAATGGAGTCCATTTGCAGCTCCTTCTGACCAAAAGCATCGATAACTTGTTTATAGAAGTCTTCCTTATTTTCTTTCTTCAGTTTTAAAAGTCTCTGTTTCGATGGAGATATTCCTTTAATTATTACCTCCTGCTTCGATTGAAAGTCCAGTTTAGAAAACTGTTTTATTTTAGATACCTGTATGTGATCCTCCAAGTTAGAAGTTCAGGCAGAGGGAAAAAATAAATCTCTTGCTGCGTGTGTTCACTTCTTCTGCAGTACAGGAAGTCGCAAGAAGGATCACTAGCGCGGCAGCGCCCTCTACCACCAGGAGGCGGGAGTCATTTAATGACTTATACAGTATTTCACACACGCAGCTACGGTATATTAATAATGATAATGATAAATGGGTTATACTTGTATAGCGCCTTTCTACCTTCAAGGTACTCAAAGCGCTTTGACAGTATTTCCACATTTACCCATTCACACACTGATGTCGGGAGCTGCCATGCAAGGCGCTAACCAGCAGCCATCAGAGGCAAAGGGTGAAGCATCTTGCCCAAGGACACAACGGACGTGACTAGGAAGGTAGAAGGTGGGGATTGAACCCCAGTAACCAGCAACACTCCGATTGCTGGCACAGCCACTCTACCAACTTCGCCATACTGTACCGGTATTCAATAGCTTGAACCTTAAATCCTACTGAAAAGCTCTTTATCTTTTTTCCTTTGTGCGATAGTAAACTACTGAAATCAGCTTCCTCCATTTTGAAAAGGAGGACAGATGCGTCACTCGTGACGTAACGAATTTGACCCGGTGGAAGTTCTAGCCATATGCTAAATATTTTGCGAAACGAGTTTGACCCGGCGAAAATTATAGACATGCGATAATAAAATTAATATTTTGCGAAACGAATTTGATCCAGCTTCAATAATAAACCGGCGATAAGGCCAAGCATGCGTTAATTATTTTGAGAAACGAGTTTGACCCGGCAGTAATTCTAGACGTGCGAATACTATATTCCCTGCGCCAAAACAAGGAAATACGGTAATTGAACGGTTTAAAAGAGGAGAAAACACAAAAAAAATGACAAATTTTGAAACATAGTTTATCTTCAATTTCGACTCTTTAAAATTCAAAATTAAACCGAAAAAAAGAAGACAAAAACTAGCTAATTCGAATCTTTTTCAAAAAAATTCAAAAAAGAATTTATGGAACATCATTAGTAATTTTTCCTGATTAAGATTAATTTTAGAATTTTGATGACATGTTTTAAATAGGTTAAAATTCGATCTGCACTTTGTTAGAATATACAACAAATTGGACCAAGCTATATTTCTAACAAACACAAATAATTATTTCTTCTATGTTTTCCAGAACCAAAATTGTAAAAGAAATTCAAAAGACTTTGAAATAAGATTTAAATTTGATTCCACAGATTTTCTAGATTTGCCACAATAATTTTTTTGAATTTTAATCATAATAAATTTGAAGAAATATTTCACAAATATTCTTCGTCGAAAAAACAGAAGCTAAAATGAAGAATTAAATTAAAATGTATTTATTATTCTTTACAATAAAAATAAAAAAAATTACTTGAACATTGATTTAAATTGTCAGGAAAGAAGAGGAAGGAATTTAAAAGGTATATGTGTTTAAAAATCCTAAAATCATTTTTAAGGTTGTATTTTTTCTCTAAAATTGTCTTTCTGAAAGTTATAAGAAGCAAAGTAAAAAAATTAATTAATTTATTTAAACAAGTGAAGACCAAGTCTTTAAAATATTTTCTTGGATTTTCAAATTCTATTTGAGTTTTGTCTCTCTTAGAATTAAAAATGTCGGGCAAAGCGAGACCAGCTTGCTAGTAAATAAATACAATTCAAAAAATAGAGGCAGCTCACTGGTAAGTGCTGCTATTTGAGCTATTTTTAGAACAGGCCAGCGGGCTACTCATCTGGTTCTTACGGGCTACCTGGTGCCCGCGGGCACCGCGTTGGTGACCCCTGTTCTAGATACAAGTTGTTTCTTAACGTGTTCCTTATTTGTGTGGAAAGTTTGCATGTGCGTGATAATACCCAATATGGCGTCAAAAAAACCAAAAACACTGCACACTCTTTTTCTGTTTCTTACATTAGTTTTGTTGACTTTTAAGGGCAAACGTGGATTACACGACTCAGCAACTGCTCACTTTAAACCTCTGCCGGTCAGAGCCAATCAGAGGGAATGAGAGTGGTCTTTGGAAAAAATATATATCACGGGTGCACATTACGTGGATGGCGGAGGGTGTGTCAGTCATTAAAAAATTGACCTAAAAATGAGCGATCATCAATCTTCACCAAGACTTGACTTTGGTCACTTGATTGACATTCACGGTACCCGAGGGTCTTGTGAGATGACATTTAATACACACAAAAGTATAGAAAATTGGTAAAGTTGAGTACCGGTATCGGTTCAAATGACACCCATCCCTAATAGCGGTAGGGATGATGTTTGATAAGGAATTATCGAGTTCGAGCCTATTATCGAATCCTCTTATCGAACCGATTCCTTATCGATTCTCTTATCGAGTCCAGATAGGTTGTTGTATATGGAAAAAAACACACAATATTTGGTTTAACAAAAGCTCACTTTTATTATATAATGAAAAAATAAAATCTAGTAAATAAATAAATATTGACTGTTACCCACCTAAAAAAATAAAATAAAATAAATAAATATTGACTGTTGTTACCCAAAGTATATTAAGTGGGATTTTTCAGAAAAACAAATATATACAGTAACACAAAAACAAGCTGTCTCTGTGATCACTGTAGGTGTATAAATTATAATATTGTGTTAAATAAAATCAGTCCCTTGGGCACAAAACTGGAAATAATACAGCTCTCCAAAAAGTGCACTTCTGCTGCTATTGGAACATAAATGGTAAATGGGTTATACTTGTATAGCGCTTTTCTACCTTCAAGGTACTCAAAGCGCTTTGACACTATTTCCACATTCTCCCATTCACACACACATTCACACACTGATGGCGGGAGCTGCCATGCAAGGCCCTAACCACGACCCATCAGGAGCAAGGGTGAAGTGTCTTGCTCAAGGACACAACGGACGTGATGAAGTTGTTAGAAGGTGGGGGATTGCACCAGGAACCCTCAGGTTGCTGACACGGCCACTCTCCCAACCGCGCCACGCCGTCCCCATCATAACTGTTTGTTATGATGCTTTGACATTTTTGCACTTTATTTCTTTATTGAAAGAACATTCTATGAAGAGAAAAGTTGTTTGCAAATGTGGTTACAATGCTAAAAAAATGAAAAGTTAAAGCTAAAAAAAGAAATACACTTTATTGAGTTAACATTATTTCTTTATGGGGGAAAAATGTTATGAGCTAGAGCAGGGGTCGGCAACCCGCGGCTCTTTAGCGCCGCCCTAGTGGCTCTCTGAAGCTTTTTTAAAAAATGTATGAAAAATGGAAAAGGATGAGGGGAAAAAAATATATTTTTTGTTTTAATATGGTTTCTGTGGGAGGACAAACATGACTCAAACATCCCTAATTGTTATAAAGCACACTGTTTGTATTAAACATGCTTCACTGATTCGAGTATTTGGCAAGCGCCGTTTTGTCCTACTAATTTTGGCGGTCCTTGAACTCACCTTAGTTCGTTTACATCAGACCTGGGCATTGTGCGGCCCGCGGGCCGCATCCGGCCCTTTGTACGTCCCTGTCCGGCCCGCGTGAGGCCAATTATAAATTACAAAATAAATTTTAAAAAGCATCTATTTCGAGTGTGCAATACAACGGTGCTGCTTTTGTTTTGAAAAGCGTTATTTGTATTACTTCCGTGTGGACGTATGCTCGTGCGCGCAGCGGCAATCTCAAATTACAAAATAAATTTAAAAAAACATCTTTGTCGTGCGTGCAATACAACTGTGCTGCTTTTATTTTGAAAAGTGTTATTGTGCGTATGTCCTGTGAGGGAAGGCGCACAGCGACTAAAAAGAGAAAAGTTGATGACGAATGGCGTGTTTTCAACAAGACAAGTAAAGGTAAAGCTGTGTGCTTATTTGTGGTACACAGGTTGCTGTGTTTAAAGAATATAGTGTAACGACCTGCTGAAGTAGATGTTGTCTTCTTGAGTTGCGTAAATGAGGAGTGAGGAGACGTGCGTGTGGAAGGAACGAGATAAGTTGAGCTGTGTTAGTATAGCTTGCTCAATAAAAGTTTAAAAAGAGCGTCAGACTTGATGTGCACTTCTTCTGGACGCTACAATTGGTGGCAGAAGTAAAACTTTGCGCATACTGCACTGTTTGTGTGCTACGTCATCGGGAGGTACGTGCCACGTGAGGAGCTCGCCGCAAAGAGAGAGAGAGAGAGAGAGAGAGAGAGAGAGTGTTTACAGGTGCAGCCACGCTGCTTGCCACGGGGGGAATTCCGCCCTCAATGAAGACTCCCAGGTTTGATGGCAAGGCGAACTGGGAGGCATTTCATCCCACTTCTGACATCAATTGTAGCGTCCAGAAGAAGTGCACACCAAGTCTGATGCACTTTTTAAACTTTTATTGAGCATGCTATACTAACACAGCTCAACTTATCTCGTTCTTTCCAAAAGGAAAACCAATCCTCACTCCTCATTTCCGCAACAGCAACGCTTCCTCCTTCTTCGCCAATCACCTTACAGGCGTGCTACGTTCACAATGTTTTCTTATCTGGTTAAATAAAGGTTTTACAACAAAGAGGATGCAGGATAAAGTGACAGAAATTGAAATTTTTGTATTGTAATATACATCAGGAAGTGTTGTGTAAGAAAGTGTTAAAAATAAAACCATCAAAAGCCATCTGCTTTTGTATAAAGATAAGTTAGGTTAAATGAAAATATTATTATTATTATTATCTATCTTACGGTATATCAAAAATAATTTGAGCAAAATTTAATTGAAATATTGTCAGTGTGGCCCCCCAGCAGTGCTCAGGTTGCTCATGCGGCCCCCGGTAAAAATTAATTGCCCACCCCTGGTTTACATGTATGACTTTCTAGGACGTGTTTTTATGCCACTTCTTTTTCTGTCTCATTTTGTCCACCACACTTTTAACGTTGTGCGTGAATGCACAAAGGTGAGTTTTGTTGATGTTATTGACTTGTGTGGAGTGCTAATCAGACATATTTGGTCACTGCATGACTGCAAGCTAATCGATGCTAACATGCTATTTAGGCTAGCTATATGTACATATTGCATCATTATGCCTCATTTGTAGCTATATTTGAGCTCATTTAGAGTCATTTAAGTCATCTCAATTCAATGTATATCTCATGACACACTATTTGTATGTAATATGGCTTTTAATTTGTTGCGGCTCCAGACAAATTTGTTTTTGTATTTTTGCTCCAATATGGCTCTTTCAACATTTTGGGTTGCCGACCCCTGAGCTAGAGAATATAACAACTACACTACCCAGCATGCAACGGGAGTTACGAACATGCGCGGTAGCCCCGAAAAGTGTTGCATGTTGCCACGCTGTGAAAGTAAACGTCAAGAACTCAGCCGACACGCCTCGTCTGCATTATTTATAATTAGACAGACAACACATCTACAGTGTGATTTTGTAACGTTTACAAGGACAGAAAAACAAAAGTTAAAAAAGGGAGATATGTTGTATATATATGTATGTGCTGCGGTTGTTTTAAGAACGTTGCGACAGCTGCCGTAAAGGAGGTGCGTTGCTAGCCTGGTTGCTATGTTTCCGGTTGGTCGTAAAAGTGTTGGTCATGTGTTTTACCCTGCTAAAATCTCTCAGTAAAGTTATTCGATGGATTATAGCTTTTGTTTTGAACTTTATTACACCTTGGAGCGCTTTTTCCCGTCCATTGTTTTCCTGCTTTCGCTATCTGCGCCTAATGACTGAGCTACGTGACGTCATTTCTTGTGATGTCCCACGGAGCATTTCTGGTCGGGACGGGATTCGAATAAAGAATCAACTCTTTTCCTTTACTATAGTGGTCCAAACATCTCAGAACAAGCTAGTCAGGTTACTTCTAGACCTCCACCCCAGATCCCACCTCACTCCTACCCACTTCTCTAAAGTGGGCTGGCTCAAGGTGGAGGACAGAGTTAAACAACTTGCACTGAGCCTAGTCTATAAAATCCGCTACACCTCCCTGATACCGAAGTACATGTCAAACTACTTCCTTAACGTAAATGACCGCCATAACCACAACACCAGGGGGTGCTCCACTAACCACGTTAAACCCAGATTCCGAACTAACAAAGGTCTTAACTCATTCTCTTTCTATGCCACATCAATGTGGAATGCGCTCCCAACAGGTATAAAAGAAAGGGCATCTCTATCCTCCTTCAAAACCGCAATAAAAGTTCACCTCCAGGCAGCTACAACCCTAAACTAACACCCTCCCCGGATTGCTAATAATCAAATGTAAACAATCAAATGCAGATACTTTTTCTTTTTCTTATGCCTTCTGATCTCTTTTTCTTTTTCTTATGCCTTCTGATCTCTCTCTCTCTCTCTCTCTCTCTCTCTCTCTCTCTCTTTCTCTTTCTCTTTCTCTTTCTCTCTCTCTCTCTCTCTGTCCACTACTTGATGTCCATATCCCCCCCCCTCCACACCCCTGATTGTAAATAATTCAATGTGATTATCTTGTGTGATGACTGTATTATGATGATAGTATATATGATAGTGTATATCTGTATCATGAATCAATTTAAGTGGACCCCGACTTAAACAAGTTGAAAAACTTATTCGGGTGTTACCATTCAGTGGTCAATTGTACGGAATATGTACTTCACTGTGCAACCTACTAATAAAAGTCTCAATCAATCAATCAGTCTCGATAACGGGTACCGGTTCTCAAAAAGGGATTCGAGTCCGAGGACTCGGTTCTTTTCTTATCAAACAACCGGGAAAACCGGTTTCGAGTATCATCCCTAAATAGCGGTTCCCTGGGCTTGGGTCTGACCAGGAGACAGTCCAGGTTTAAAGTGACCAGGACAGAGGGGCATTAATGGGCCGTGAGTGCCAAAACTGAGGGAGTGTTTTTTGACGGCGCCGTTGTTTTATTTTGTATTTGCCGTTACAGGAATGCCCCCCCGCGCCGTCATCTTTGAGTCGGACTGCGGAGTCCTGAACTCCCAGCACAACTACGAAGCTGAAGGGTGCAGCAAACAGCTGCCGTACGTCTGCAAGAAGAAAGTGTCAGCCCTGCCCACGCCGCCGGCCGGTAGGTGCCCTTCCCCCTTTGGTACCGAGCTTGTTGGACCGCCTTCTTTCCTGGGTCTGTGCAGAGTCGCTGATGTACAACCACACGGCGTGCGAGTCCGGCTGGGTGCCCTGGAATGGCTGGTGCTACCAGCTGGTGAGGGAGGAGCCTCGGAACCTGACGGAGGCGCAGCGGCACTGCAACCGCACAGGAAGCTCCCTGGCCAGCCTGCACTCGCTGGACAGCAAGGAGATGATCAGCACCAGCTTCCACGCAGGTTCATGTCACGATTCACCCTCGTCTCACCACACCTGCTCACCTTTGTCGTCCCCCCCCCCCCCAGACGGCCAGTGGTTGGACGTGTGGATCGGTCTGATCGGGGAGGGCAGGAGGCCCACGGTCTTCAAATGGATGGACCAGGCGCCCGTCACCTTCACCTTCTGGGGCCCCAATGAGCCGGTGCAGCCTTCTCAGAACACCAGCTGTGTCTTCTACTCCGGGGAGGTGTGTCCCTAGGAGTATAGTACTTCTAAAATACTTACTTTCCTCCGTGTCAAGACCTGAAAGAGATGATAGAGCAGGGGTCACCAACCTTTTTGAAACCAAGGGCTACTTCTTGGGTACTGATTAATGCGAAGGGCTACCAGTTTGATACACACTTAAATAAATGGCCAGAAATAGCCAATTTGCTCAATTTACCTTTAACTCTATGTTATTATTAACAATTAATGATATTTACACTTAATTGAACGGTTTAAAAGAGGAGAAAACACGAAAAAAATGACTATTAAATTTTGAAACATAGTTTATCTTCAATTTCGACTCTTTAACATTCAAAATTCAACCGAAAAAAATGAAAAGAAAAACTAGCTAATTCGAATCTTTTGGAAAAAATTAAAAAAATAATTTATGGAACATCATTAGTAATTTTTCCTGATTAAGATTAATTTTAGAATTTTGATGACATGTTTTAAATAGGTTAAAATCCAATCTACACTTGGTTAGAATATATAACAAATTGGACCAAGTGATGAGGTGGCGACTTGTCCAGGGTGTACCCCGCCTTCCGCCCGATTGTAGCTGAGATAGGCTCCAGCGACCCCAAAGGGAATAAGCGGTAGAGGATGGATGGATGGACCAAGCTATATTTCTAACAAAGACAAATCATTATTTTTTCTAGATTTTCCAGAACAAAAATTTTAAAAGAAATTCAAAAAACTTTGAAATAAGATTTAAATTTGATTCTACAGATTTTCTAGATTTGCCAGAATAATTAATTTTGAATTTTAATCATAATAAGTTTGAAGAAATATTTCACAAATATTCTTCGTCGAAAAAACAGAAGCTAAAATGAAGAATTAAATTAAAATGTATTTATTACTCTTTACAATGAAAATAAAAAAATTACTTCAACATTGATTTAAATTGTCAGGAAATAAGAGGAAGGAATTTAAAAGGTAAAAAGGTATATGTGTTTAAAAATCCTGAAATCATTTTTAAGGTTGTATTTTTTTCTCTAAAATTGTCTTTCTGAAAGTTATAAGAAGCAAAGTAAAAAAAATAATGAATTTATTTAAACAAGTGAAGACCAAGTCTTTCAAATATTTTCTTGGATTTTCAAATTCTATTTGAGTTTTGTCTCTCTTAGAATTAAAAATGTCGGGCAAAGCGAGACCAGCTTGCTAGTAAATAAATACAATTTAAAAAATAGAGGCAGCTCACTGGTAAGTGCTGCTCTTTGAGCTATTTTTAGAACAGGCCAGCGGGCTACTCATCTGGTCCTTACGGGCTACCTGGTGCCCGCGGGCACCGCGTTGGTGACCCCTGTGATAGAGTATTATCTGCTCACAGATGCCACCTGGTGGTTGCTTGAGCACGCTGCAGCTACGCCCCACTCTTTAATGCTATTCTCACACGCAGGATTCTCACAGGAATGAGGCAAACATTCATCCAGACCCACTGTAACATAGAATAGTGTAGTAATAGTATGTTACGTAGTAGAACATGCTATAAGTGCACTTGAGGCCTGCAGCGTTTTGTTTTTTTGACGGACCACGGCACATTCTAGAAATATTTTACTTACAATTAAAAAAAAACATAAAAAGTGGGAAAAAAAAGAGTAAATATGTGTCATGTAATGTTGGAATATTGACACTAATATGTGTGTTTGCCCAAAAAAAATAGTATTCGTTGTCAGAAAAGGCATAAAACATAAAAAAAAATGTAACTTTATGTCAACTGATAAATCTGTAGTTGATATTTAAACGTTGCAAGTAAAAATATGTAACTAGGGATGTCCGATAATGGCTTTTTGCCGATATTCCGATATTGTCCAACTCTTTAATTACCGATACCGATATCAACCGATATATGCAGTCGTGGAATTAACACATTATTATGCCTAATTTGGACAACCATGTATGGTGAAGATAAGGTACTTTTTAAAAAAATAATAAAATAAGATAACTAAATTAAAAACATTTTCTTGAATAAAAAAGAAAGTAAAACAATATAAAAACAGTTACATAGAAACTAGTAATGAATGAAAATGAGTAAAATTAACTGTTAAAGGTTAGTATTATTAGTGGAGCAGCAGCACGCACAATCATGTGTGCTTACGGACTGTATCCCTTGCAGACTGTATTGATATATATTGATATATAATGCTTACGGACTGTATCCCTTGCAGACTGTATTGATATATATTGATATATAATGCTTACGGACTGTATCCCTTGCAGACTGTATTGATATATATTGATATATAATGCTTACGGACTGTATCCCTTGCAGACTGTATTGATATATATTGATATATAATGTAGGGACCAGAATATTGATAACAGAAAGAAATGGGGGGAGGGAGGTTTTTTGGGTTGGTGCACTAATTGTAAGTGTATCTTGTGTTTTTTATGTTGATTTAATAAAAAACAAAACAAAAAAAAACCGATACAGATAATAAAAAAACCGATACTGATAATATCCGATATTACATTTTAACGTTATCCGTTATCGTTATCGTTATCGTTATCCCTATATGTAACTTGTTTTTAATACTTTAATGAAAGCCATTACAGGTGAAATGTAAAAGTTGCAATGTTGACTCTAATAACACAAAGATGTTTTTTACATTAAAACTGTCATGCTCAAATATAATAATGAATCAAAATCAATGTTATGAATTATTGACCCATTTAAGGCTCCAATTATTTCACATCAAATATTCCTCTTTAAATATTTTTTGGAGAAAATATTGCATATTTTGTGTGTTTGCTATATTGATAAAAAAAACAACTTCTATTTGGCATAAAAGGCATAACACGTGGGAAAAAACAATAACAATTATTAGAATCGGCGAATAGATCTGAAGTTGATGTAAAATATTACATATGTTGTGTTTTGTCATAAAAAAAGGTTTTCTTTGACTAAAAAGGCATAAAACATTGGAAAGGATAAAACTTGTAATCGACGGATGGATTGAGTGGGGCCCTTTTTAAAAAATAATGTTATGTTTCAGTGATGTTTTAGTCTGTGTGATGTGCTCTGCTACTTATTGTACTGACTGTTCTTACTGTACTTACTGTACTGACAGTTCGTAGTGTTTTTACTGTACTGACTGTACTGACTGTTCTTACTGTACTCACTGTACCGACTGTTCTTACTCTACTGACTGTACTCACTGTTCTTACTCTACTGACTGTACTTAAATGTTTTTACTGTACTGACTGTTCTTACTGTACTCACTGTTCTTACTCTACTGACTGTACTTAAATGTTTTTACTGTACTGACTGTTCTTACTGTACTCACTGTTCTTACTCTACTGACTGTACTTAAATGTATTTACTGTACTGACTGTTTTTACTGTAATTACTGTTCTTACTGTAATTACTGCACTGACTGTTCTTACTGTACTTACTTTACTTACTGTTCTTACTTTACAGGCTGTACTTACTGTTCTTACTGTACTCACTGTTCTTACTTTACTGTCTGTACTGACTGTTCTTACTGTACTCACTCTACTGACTGTTCTTGCTCTACTTACTGTACTGACTGAACTGTTTTACTGTACTTGGTGTACTCACTGTACTGACTATTTTTACTGTACTCAGTGTACTCACTATACTGACTGTACTTAGTGTACTCACTGTATAGACTGTTCTACTGTACTAAGTGTACAGACTTTACTTACGGTACTCACTAGACTGACTGTTCTTACTGTACAGACTGTAATAGTGTACAGACTGTACTCACAGTGCTGACTGTTTTACTGTACTTAGTGTACTCACTGTACTGACTGTTCTTAGTGTACTGATTGACTGATACACACTGTACTTAGTGTATTGACTTTACTTAGTGTACACACTGTACTTAGTGTTCTCTCCGCACCATAAGGCGCCCCGTGTTATTAGCCGCACGTTTAATGAACGGCATATTTCAAAACTTTGTTTACCTGTTAGCCGCCCCGTGCTATTAGCCGCACCTACGCTACGCTAAAGGGAATGTCAACAAAACAGTCAGATAGGTCAGTCAAACTTTAATAATATATTACAAACCAGCGTTCTAACAACTCTGTTCACTCCCAAAATGTAATGTGCAAATGTGCAATCACAAAAATAGTAACACTCAAAATAGTGCAGAGCAATAGCAACATCAATAACTCAACGTTGCTCATACGTTAGTGTCACACAACACACAAAATAAACATTTAAAGCTCACTTTCTGAAGTTATTACTCATCTACAAATCCCTCGAATTATTCTTCTTCGGTGTGCTTCACTTGTTTTTTGACACCATCTGTGATGTGGACGCGCATGCAGTCATAGATCAACAGGAACGGCGCTGCGTGAAAAAAGTCACCCGGTGTCTTCGCGTAAACGTCTATCTACCACTCGCTCATCTTTTCTTCATCCATCCATCCCTTCGAGTTAGCTTTTATGATGACGCCGGCTGGAAAGTTCTCTTTTGGCAAGGTCTTCCTTTTGAATATCACCGTGGGTGGAAGTTTCTGGCCGTTAGCATGGCAAGCTAGAAGCGCAGTAGGACGACTTCTCATTCCCTGTGGTGCGAATATTCACCGTACGTGTTCCCGTTGTATCCACAGTGCGGTTCACATGAATATCAAAAGCCAGTGGAACCTTGTACGCTTGTCTCTTAGTAGGAGACATTTTGTTGTCTTTACAGAAAAACAAATGAAATTAAATATCCGCGAGCTTCTTCTTCTCCGGGGGCGGGTGCTCACCTTGGCGGTTGCTTACAGTAGAAGAAGAAGCGCTTCCTCTTCTATGGGGCGGTTGCTTACCGTAGAAGAAGAAGCGCTTCCTCTTTTACGGGGAAAAAAGATGGCGACTGTTTACCGTAGTTGCGAGACCTAAACCTTATGAAAATAAATATGAATATTAATCCATATATAAGGCGCACCGGGTTATTAGCCGCACTGTCAGCTTTTGACAAAAATTGTGGTTTTTAGGTGCGGCTTATGGTGCGGAAAATACGGTACTTGGTGTAGGGACAGTACATCAGAGTGTAAGAGCCCTGTGTGTGTGTGTGTGTGTGTGTGTGTGTGTGTGTGTGTGTGTGTGTGTGTGTGTGTGTGTGTGTGTGTGTGTGTGTGTGTGTGTGTGTGTGTGTGTGTGTGTGTGTGTGTTTTTAAGTCTCATGGCTGGCGTGTGGGCAGCTGCTCCAAGACCTTGGCCTTCATGTGTCAGACCAAAGGACAAGTCAGCCAATCTTCTGGAGTGTCTGGCTGTCTCTTTGAGGACGTGAGTACACTCAACATTCACCTGAGTACACTCAACATTCACCTGAGTACACTCAACATTCACCTGCGTGAGTACACTCAACATTCACCTGCATGAGTACACTCAACATTCACCTGCGTGAGTACACTCAACATTTACCTGCATGAGTACACTCAACATTCACCTGAGTACACTCAACATTCACCTGCGTGAGTACACTCAACATTCACCTGCGTGAGTACACTCAACATTTACCTGCGTGAGTACACTCAACATTCACCTGAGTACACTCAACATTCACCTGCATGAGTACACTCAACATTCACCTGCGTGAGTACACTCAACATTCACCTGAGTACACTCAACATTCACCTGTGTGAGTACACTCAACATTGACCTGCGTGAGTACACTCAACATTGACCTGTGTGAGTACACTCAACATTGACCTGCGTGAGTACCCTCAACATTGATCTGCGTGAGTACACTCAACATTCACCTGTGTGAGTACACTCAACATTCACCTGCATGAGTACACTCAACATTCACCTGAGTAAACTCAACATTCACCTGAGTACACTCAACATTCACCTGCGTGAGTACACTCAACATTCACTTGTGTGAGTACACTAAACATTCACCTGTGTGAGTACACTCAACATTCACCTGCATGAGTACACTCAACATTGCCCTTGGCCAAGTGCCCTCTCCCCAACAACATGGCCACACCCTCAGACTGTTGCCTCGTCTTTTTATTCAATTATTGATATTTGGTTATAACATTAAGTCATTATTTGAATTGTGAAGTAAATAGATTGTGAAATAATGTATCAAATATTCAAATACATTATGCAATAAATTAATAAATGACACCTTTAATAACATATTCATATATTTAATTACAACTTTAATTAATGAATGACACGTTTAATAAGATGTATGTATTTAATTCCAATCTAAATTGATAAGTGACACATTTAATAACATGTATGTATTATAATTTTAATGAACAAATGACACATTTAATAACATTTTTATGTATTACAATTTTAATTAATAAATAACACATTTAATAACATTCATGTATTTAATTCCAACTTTAATTAATAAATGACATATTTAATTACATATTTATGTATTTAATTGTAATCAACAAATGAACAGAGTATTAACATATTTATGTATTTAATTGTAATGAACAAATAAAGTGTATTAACATATTTATGTATTTAATTCCAAATGTAATTAATAAACGACACATTTAATAACATATTTATGTATCTAATTCAAATTGTAATGTTTAAATGACACATTTAATAAAATATGTATGTATATAATTCCAATTGTAATTAATAAATGACACATTTAATAACATATTTTTGTCATTCCAATTTGAATTAATAAATGACACATTTAATTACATATTTATGTATTTAATTCCAACTTTATTTAACAAATTATACATTTAATAACATATGTATGTATTTAATTTCATTTTTTTTTAAATAAATGACACATTTAATAACATATTTATGTATTTCATTACAATTTAAATTAATAAATGACTCATTTAATAACATATTTCTATATTTCATTACAACTTTAATTAATGAATGACACATTTAATAACACATTTATGTATTTAACAATCCAAAATTGATAAATGACAAATTTAATAACATTTATGTATTACAATTTTAATGAATAAATGACACATTTAATAACATATTTATATATAACAATTTTAATTAATAAATGACACATGTAATAACATATGTATTTCATTCAAATTGTAATTAATAAATGACACATTTAATAACATTTATGTATTTAGATACAACTTTAATGAATGAATGACACATTTAATAACGTATTTAAACACAACTTTAATTAATAAATGACACATTTATTTACATTTATGTATTTAATTCCAATTTTAATTAATACATGACACATTTAATAACATTCATAAACTTAAATACAACTTTAATTAATAAATTACATTTAATAACATATTTATATATTTTAATACTACTTTAATGAACACATTTATTAACATATTTATGTATTTAAATACAGCTTTAATGAATGAATGACACATTTAATGACATATTTATGTATTTAATTCCAATTATAATTAATACATGACACATTTAATAACATATTCATGTATTTAAACACAACTTTAATTAATAAATGACACATTTAATAACATTTATGTATTTAATTCCAATTATAATTAATACATGACACATTTAATAACATATTCATGTATTTAAACACAACTTTAATTAATAAATGACACATTTAATAACATTTGTGTATTTAATTCCAATTTTAATTAATACATGACACATTTAATAACATTCATAAACTTAAATACAACTTTAATTAATAAATGACGTTTAATAACATATTTATAGATTTAAATACTACTTTAATTAATGACACATTTAATAACATATTAATGTATTTAAATACAGCTTTAATGAATGAATGACACATTTAATGACATATGTATGCATTTAATTCCAATTATATTTAATACATGACACATTTAATAACATATTCATGTATTTAAACACAACTTTAATTAATAAATGACACATTTTAATACTAGTATGTATTTAATTCCAATTTTAATTAATACATGACACATTTAATAACATGTATTTAATTCCAATTTTAATTAATAAATGACACATTTAATAACATTCATACACTTAAATACAACTTTAATTAAGAAATTACATTTAATAACATAATTATGTATTTAAATACAACTTGATTTAATGAATGACACATTTAATAACATATTTATGTATTTAAACACAACTTTAATAAATGACACATTTAATAACATTTATGTATTTAATTCCAATTTTAATTAATAAATGACACATTTAATAACATTTAGGTATTTAAATACATATTTAATTAATAAATGACACATTTAATAACATATTTATGTATTTAAATACGTATTTAATGAATGAATGACACATTTAATAACATATTTATGTATTTAAATACATATTTAATGAATGAATGACACATTTAATAACATATTTATGTATTTAAATACATATTTAATGAATGAATGACACATTTAATAACATATTTATGTATTTAAATACATATTTAATGAATGAATGACACATTTAATAACATATTTATGTATTTAAATACATATTTAATGAATGAATGACACATTTAATAACATATTTATGTATTTAAATACATATTTAATGGCTGAATGACACATTTAATAACATATTTATGTATTTAAATACATATTTAATGAATGAATGACACATTTAATAACATATTTATGTATTTAAATACATATTTAATGAATGAATGACACATTTAATAACATATTTATGTATTTAAATACATATTTAATGAATGAATGACACATTTAATAACATATTTATGTATTTAAATACATTTTTACAAATGAATGACACATTTAATAACATATTTATGTATTTAAATACATATTTAATGAATGAATGACACATTTAATAACATTTATGTATTTAAATACATATTTATTGAATGAATGACACATTTAATAACATATGTATGTATTTAAATGCATATTTAATGAATGAATGACACATTTAATAACATTTATGTATTTAAATACATATTTAATGAATGAATGACACATTTAATAACATATTTATGTATTTAAATATATATTTAATGGATGAATGACACATTTAATAACATATTTATGTATTTAAATAAATATTTAATGAATGAATGACACATTTAATAATATATTTATGTATTTAAATACATATTTAATGAATGAATGACACATTTTAGTCATTATTTAAAGGTTTATTCATTTCGTTCCTCCATATTTATAATGTTGCAGAGTGAAGTGAGCTCCAGCAACTTTGATATTTGTAGTAAATAAAGGGTTGTGAATGTACAGTAACGTACAGTACTCACACATTTAACTCCCCTCTTGTTGTTTTATCCACACAACAAAAAGTCGGCCATGATTTGGGTGGCCTGTCACGTTTGTTGCTGTGTGCGCAGGGCTGGAGGAGACACGGCAACTCTTGTTACCTGCTCAACAGCACCCAGGTGGCGTTCAAAGAGCGCTGCCAGGTCACCATCACCAACAGGTAGGCGGGACTTGACCCACCCGCTCAGCTGTCCGCCTCATACTTGCTCCTTGTCTTCAGGTTTGAGCAGGCCTTCATCAGCCGTCTGCTGGCAGACTTCATAGGCAACGGCTCTCAGTACTTCTGGATTGGCCTGCAGGATGCCGACAACACGGGAGAGTACCGCTGGCAGGGCACTGCCCACAGTGCAGTGACCTACACCAACTGGGGACCCTTGGAACCAGGTGAACACTCCTGCTACCTGTGGTAACGGTACCAAAATGGTACTTTTTCTAAATAAAGGGCACCTCAAAAATGGCATTGTAGTCTTAATTTGAACAAAAAATCTTAAAGTACATGAAACATATGTTTATTATTGTCATTTAGTCCTTAAATAAAATAGTGAACATACTAGACAACTTGTCTTTTAGTAGTAAGTAAACAAACAAAGACTCCTAATTAGTAACACATTGTGTCATTTATACACCTATTATTTTGTACACATTATGAGGGACAAACTGTAAAAAATGGATTATTCATCTACTTGTTCATTTACTGTTAATATCTGCCTATTTTCTGTTTTAACATGTTCTATCTACACTTCTGTTAAAAAGTAATAATCACTTATTCTTCTCTTCTTTGATACTTCACATTAGTTTTGGATGATACCACACATTTAGGTATCGATTCGATACCAAGTAGTTACAGGGTCATACATTGGTCATATTCAAAGTCCTCATGTGTCCAGGGACGTATTTACGGACTTTATCAACATAATATGAATTAAAATTTAAAAAAGATTTTGTGACAATAAAAATATCGATGTAATCATAGTAGTATTGACTAGATACGCTCTTGTACTTGGTATCATTACAGTGGATGTCAGGTAGAGATGTCCGATATATGCGTTAAAATGTAATATCGGAAATTATCGGTATCGTTTTTTTTATTATCGGTATCATTTTTTTTTAATTTTTATTTTTTTTTTGTTTGTTTTTTTTATTAAATCAACATAAAAATCACAAGCTACACTTACAATTAGTTTGTGTTTTTAGCTTGTGTTTTTTATGTTGATTTAATTAAAAAAAAATTTTTTAAAAATGACACCGATAATAAAAAAAACGATACCGATAATTTCCGATATTACATTTTAACGCATATATCAACCCCAAAAAACCTCCCTCCCCCATTTACACTCATTCACACAAAAGGGTTGTTTCTTTCTGTTATTAATATTCTGCTTCCTACATTATATATCAATGTATATCAATACAGTCTGCAAGGGATACAGTCCGTAAGCATTATATATATCAATATATATCAATACAGTCTGCAAGGGATACAGTCCGTAAGCATTATATATCAATATATATCAATACAGTCTGCAAGGGATACAGTCCGTAAGCATTATATATCAATATATATCAATACAGTCTGCAAGGGATACAGTCCGTAAGCATTATATATCAATATATATCAATACAGTCTGCAAGGGATACAGTCCGTAAGCATTATATATCAATACAGTCTGCAAGGGATGCAGTCCGTAAGCATTATATATCAATATGTATCAATACAGTCTGCAAGGGATACAGTCCGTAAGCATTATATATCAATATATATCAATACAGTCTGCAAGGGATACAGTCCGTAAGCATTATATATCAATATATATCAATACAGTCTGCAAGGGATACAGTCCGTAAGCATTATATATCAATATATATCAATACAGTCTGCAAGGGATACAGTCCGTAAGCATTATATATCAATATATATCAATACAATCTGCAAGGGATACAGTCCGTAAGCACACATGATTGTGCGTGCTGCTGCTCCACTAATAGTACTAACCTTTAACAGTTAATTTTACTCATTTTCATTAATTACTAGTTTCTATGTAACTGTTTTTATATTGTTTTACTTTCTTTTTTATTCAAGAAAATGTTTTTAATTTATTTATCTTATTTTACTAATTTTTTTTAAAAAGTACCTTATCTTCACCATACCTGGTTGTCCAAATTAGGCATAATAATGTGTTAATTCTACGACTGTATATATCGGTATCGGTTGATATCGGTATCGGTAATTAAAGAGTTGGACAATATCGGATATCGGCAAAAAGCCATTATCGGACATCCCTAATGTCAGGTGTAGTGTTTGTTTACATTGTGACGCCGGTGAGCTATTGTATCCTCCCACGGTGTGTAGTGAAGCATGCTATTCCTCGTCCTCCAGTGATAATGATATTTGTAAGAAACTTACTTTATTTGTCGCCATGGAGACCAGGAGTAGTGATTTGGAAGTAGCTAAAACAGTGCTAGCTAGCTAGCCATGTCTTAAAGCCGCTCTTCCTGAGGGTGTTTCAGTGTTATAACTTCACCTTCATCTTGACTTTTTACACCAAAAATGCGTCCATTCTCCCTTTTCTGTCTCCACACTGTGTCTGCTTGTAAGTACTCTGTGTGCGTGCGCTGCCGTACCTGCTCCCCAGCAATGTCATGCTTATACTGTGTGGTCTTCTTTGCTTCAGACCAAGATGGAGGCTGTGCTGTAATCTCCAGCGCTAACTCCCTGGGCAAGTGGGAGGTGAAGAACTGCACCCTCTTCAAGGCCGGCACCATCTGTAGGACAGACCTCAGTCCGGTTCTGCCCCCACAACCCGAGCCAGACCTCAACTCCACGTGCCCGGACGGCTGGGTGTCCGTCCCTGATGGAAGATACTGCTTCAAGGTGAGAGGGCTGGGCGTGTCCACGGTATCAATACATAGGTGGATAATGGTATGGGATCGATACCAGCGTGATAAGATGGATACCAGTGGGATAAGATGGATGCCAGTTTGATAAGATGGATGCCAGTTTGATAAGATGGATGCCAGTGTGATAAGATGGATACTAGTGTGATAAGATGGATACCAGTGTGATAAGATGGATACCAGTGTGATAAGATGGATACCAGTGTGATAAGATGGATGCCAGTGTGATAAGATGGATACTAGTGTGATAAGATGGCTACTAGTGTGATAAGATGGATACCAGTGTGATAAGATGGATACTAGTGTGATAAGATGGATACCAGTGTGATAAGATGGATACTAGCGTGATAAGATGGATACCAGCGTGATAAGATGGATACTAGTGTGATAAGATGGATACTAGTGTGATAAGATGGATACCAGCATGATGGGATGGATACCAGTTGGATAAGATGGATACCAGTGTTATAAGATGGATACCAGTGCGATGGGATGGATACCAGTTGGATAAGATGGATACCAGTGTGATAAGATGGATACCAGTGTGATAAGATGGATACCAGTGTGATAAGATGGATACTAGTGTGATAAGATGGTTACTAGTGTGATAAGATGGATACCAGTGTGATAAGATGGATACCAGTGTGATAAGATGGATACCAGTGTGATAAGATGGTTACTAGTGTGATAAGATGGATACCAGTGTGATAAGATGGATACCAGTGTGATAAGATGGATACCAGTGTGATAAGATGGATACTAGTGTGATAAGATGGATACCAGTGTGATAAGATGGTTACTAGTGTGATAAGATGGATACCAGTGTGATAAGATGGATACTAGTGTGATAAGATGGATACCAGCGTGATAAGATGGTTACTAGTGTGATAAGATGGATACCAGTGTGATAAGATGGATACTAGTGTGATAAGATGGATACCAGCGTGATAAGATGGATACCAGCGTGATAAGATGGATACCAGCGTGATAAGATGGTTACTAGTGTGATAAGATGGATACCAGTGTGATAAGATGGATACCAGTGTGATAAGATGGATACCAGTGTGATAAGATGGATACCAGTGTGATAAGATGGATACCAGTGTGATAAGATGGATACCAGTGTGATAAGATGGATACTAGTGTGATAAGATGGATACTAGTGTGATAAGATGGATACCAGCGTGATAAGATGGTTACTAGTGTGATAAGATGGATACCAGTGTGATAAGATGGATACCAGTGTGATAAGATGGATACCAGTGTGATAAGATGGATACCAGTGTGATAAGATGGATACCAGTGTGATAAGATGGATACTAGTGTGATAAGATGGATACCAGCGTGATAAGATGGTTACTAGTGTGATAAGATGGATACCAGTGTGATAAGATGGATACTAGTGTGATAAGATGGATACCAGCGTGATAAGATGGTTACTAGTGTGATAAGATGGATACCAGCGTGATAAGATGGTTACTAGTGTGATAAGATGGATACCAGTGTGATAAGATGGATACTAGTGTGATAAGATGGATACCAGTGTGATAAGATGGATACCAGTGTGATAAGATGGATACCAGTGTGATAAGATGGATACCAGTGTGATAAGATGGATACCAGTGTGATAAGATGGATACTTTAGATGCAGTTTCTCATCTGTACTTTCACAAAATGACTTGCTTTGTCTGAGTTCATGTGAGTGATGTCTCTCTTCTCTCTCTCTCTCTCTCCTCTCTCTCTCTCTCTCTCTCTCTCTCTCTCTCTCCTCTCTCTCTCTCTCTCTCTCTCTCTCTCTCTCTCTCTCTCTCTCTCTCTCTTTCTTTCTCTCACACTTTCTCTCTCTTTCTCTTTCTCTCTGGCTTTCTCTGTCTCTCTCTCTCTCTATTTCTCCCTCTCTCTTTCTCTCTCTCTCTCTTTCTCTTTCTCCCTGTCTCTCTCTCTCTCTCTCTCTGTCTTTCTCTCTCTTTTTCTCTTTCTCTCTTTCTCTCTCTCTCTCCCTCTCTCTCTCTCTCTCTCTCTCTTTCTCTATTTCTCACTTTCTCTCTCTCTCTTTCTCTCCCTCTCTCTTTTCTCCCTCTCTCTCTGTCTCTCTCTCTACTCCTCACTCAGGCACATGTGTCCCTCCCCAGCAGAACTAACTTTATTTTTCATGAATACCTGGAAGTTATTTACGTTGTAACTTGTTTTGTTGACATTTGTATATTCACATTTGTGTTATATTTTTGTTATTTCGACTAGGGTTGTGAATAATTGGGCGCCTAACAATCGATCCGATAACAATTCCCTGGGTGACGATTCAATTTCAGAATCGATTCAAACAGATTCTGCCGATGTGTTATTTGGTCATACTTGCCAACCCTCCCGTTTTTAGCGGGAGACTCCCGGTATTCAGCGCCTCTCCCGACAACCTCCCGGCAGAGATGTTCTCCCAACAAACTCCCGGTATTCAGCCGGAGCTGGAGGCCACACCCCCTCCAGCTCAATGCGGACCTGAGTGGGGACAGCCGTTCTTACGTCCGCTTTCCCACAATATAAACAGCTTGCCTGCCCAATGACGTCATAACATCTACGGCTTTTAGAGAGTAGAGTGCCCAACAAGGAGAGAGAGAGAGTTGGTTTCTTATGTGGGTTTATTGTTAGGCAGTTTCATTAACGTCCTCCCAGCGCGGTACCAACACACAACAACAGCAGTCATGTTTAGTCTACCGTAAAGCAGTTCGTCTGCCGTAAACAGCAATGTTGTGACAGTCTTAAACAGGACAATACTGCCATCTACTGGATAGCCTGCAGAACACTGAATTCAAGTATTTTATTTATATGTATAATAACATTTAAAAATAAATATATATATTTATATATTTATATATATATATATTTATATATATATATATATATATATATATATATATATATAATATATATATATATATATATATATATATATATATATATATATATATATATATATATATATATATATATATGTATATATATATATATATATATTTATATATATATATAGCCTGGAAGACGCGCCATGGGTGCGTGCTTTGTGTATAAGCCTGGAAGATGCGCCATGGGTGCGTGCTTTGTGTATAAGACTGGAAGACGCGCCGTGGGTGCGTGCTTTGTGTATAAGCCTGGAAGACGCGCCACGGGTGCATGCTTTGTGTATAAGCCTGGAAGACGCGCCATGGGTGCGTGCTTTGTGTATAAGCCTGGAAGACGCGCCACGGGTGCATGCTTTGTATATAAGCCTGGAAGACGCGCCATGGGTGCGTGCTTTGTGTATAAGCCTGGAAGACGCGCCATGGGTGCACGCTTTGTGTATAAGCCTGGAAGACGCGCCATGGGTGCACGCTTTGTGTATAAGCCTGGAAGACGCGCCATGGGTGCATGCTTTGTGTATAAGCCTGGAAGACGCGCCGTGGGTGCGTGCTTTGTGTATAAGACTGGAAGACGCGCCGTGGGTGCGTGCTTTGTGTATAAGCCTGGAAGACGCGCCGTGGGTGCACGCTTTGTGTATAAGCCTGGAAGACGCGCCATGGGTGCGTGCTTTGTGTATAAGCCTGGAAGACGCGCCACGGGTGCGTGCTTTGTGTATAAGCCTGGAAGACGCGCCGTGGGTGCGTGCTTTGTGTATAAGCCTGGAAGACGCGCCACGGGTGCATGCTTTGTATATAAGCCTGGAAGACGCGCCATGGGTGCGTGCTTTGTGTATAAGCCTGGAAGACGCGCCATGGGTGCACGCTTTGTGTATAAGCCTGGAAGACGCGCCATGGGTGCACGCTTTGTGTATAAGCCTGGAAGACGCGCCATGGGTGCATGCTTTGTGTATAAGCCTGGAAGACGCGCCATGGGTGCACGCTTTGTGTATAAGCCTGGAAGACGCGCCATGGGTGCATGCTTTGTGTATAAGCCTGGAAGACGCGCCATGGGTGCGTGCTTTGTGTATAAGCCTGGAAGACGCGCCACGGGTGCATGCTTTGTATATAAGCCTGGAAGACGCGCCATGGGTGCGTGCTTTGTGTATAAGCCTGGAAGACGCGCCATGGGTGCACGCTTTGTGTATAAGCCTGGAAGACGCGCCATGGGTGTACGCTTTGTGTATAAGCCTGGAAGACGCGCCATGGGTGCATGCTTTGTGTATAAGCCTGGAAGACGCGCTCGGCGTCCCGAAACCGAGTCAAATCCATCACGCGTCATTTCAAGCTTCTTCTCCAATTTCTTCTTTCTGCAGTCGTCTATCAAACGCTGTTTTTTTTTTGTCTGCGTCAGGTGTTTCACCATGAGAGGCTGAGTCGCAAGCGGACGTGGGAGGAAGCCGAGAGGTTCTGTCAGGCCCTCGGGGCCAACCTGCCCAGCCTCACCAGCGTGAGCGAGATGAGGGCGCTGCACGATCTCATGAGGGACACCATCAGGTGGAGGACGTCACATCAAGCATGAAGCACAACAGACGCCTGAAATGATGTCCGTCTTCTTTCTGCAGCGACGATCGCTACTTCTGGGTGGGCTTGAACAGGAGGAACCCTGCAGACCGCTCCTGGCGCTGGAGCGATGGCCGTCCTGTGAGTACACCATCTTAGCATGGAAGTCTTTTTGTCATGCACGTACATACCACTCAACAACACCCAAGATCTAACTCTTAATAGTACTCCATTATACACCATAATACTCCATAATACACCATATTACACCATAATACACATAATACTCCATAATACACCATAATACTCCATAATACACATAATACTCCATAATATTCCATATACACCATAATACTCCATATTACACCATAATACTCCATAATACACCCTAATACTCCAATTACACCATAATACACATAATACTCCATAATACACCATAATACTCCATATTACACCATAATACTCCATAATACTCCATATTACACCATAATACTCCATAATACACCCTAATACACCATATTACACCATAATACACATAATACTCCATAATACACCATAATACTCCATAATACACATAATACTCCATAATATCCATATTACACCATAATACTCCATATTACACCATAATACTCCATAATACACCCTAATACTCCATATTACACCATAATACACATAATACTCCATAATACACCATAATACTCCATATTACACCATAATACTCCATAATACTCCATATTACACCATAATACACCATAATACTCCATATTACACCATAATACACATAATACTCCATATTACACCATAATACACATAATACTCCATATTACACCATAATACTCCATAATACCCTATAATACTCCATATTACACCATAATACTCCATATTACACCATAAAACTCCATAATACTCCATAATACACCATGATACTCCATAATACACCATAATACTACATAATACACCATAGTACTCCATAATACACCATAATACTCCATATTACACCATAATACGCCATATTACACCATAATACACCATAATACCCCATATTACACATAATACACCATAACACTCCATAATACTCCATAATACACATAATACTGCATAACACACCATTATACTCCATATTACACCATAATACTCCATAATACACTATAATACTCCATATTACACCATAATACTCCATATTACACTATAATACTCCATATTACACCATAATACTCCATATTACACCATAAAACTCCATAATACACAATAATACTCCATAATACACCATGATACTCCATAATACAGCATAATACTACATAATACACCATAGTACTCCATATTACACCATAATACTCCATATTACACCATAATACACCCTAATACTCCATATTACACCATAAAACTCCATAATACACCATGATACACAATATTACACCATAATACACATAATACTCCATAATACACTATAATACTCCATATTACACCATAATACTCCATATTACACCATAATACTCCATATTACACCATAATACTCCATATTACACCATAATACTCCATGATACACCATGATACTCCATAATACACCATAATACTACATAATACACCATAGTACTCCATAATACACCATAATACTCCATATTACACATAATACTCCATAATACCCCATATTACACATAATACACCATAACACTCCATAATAC
>NC_084732.1:92015798-92048298 GCF_033978785.1 Entelurus aequoreus
ACGGCCACACACATACGCTACTGTCATAACATTTTCTTTCCAATTCATTAATTAGGCAACTAATTTGAAACTGGTGTGGGTGGCTCTATATATACTAGCCCACTGCAGCCACATGCAGAAATCAACAAGGAATCGAAAAGTATTAAATCTGTGACAAAAATAATACCCGCTCTGTCTAAACGATACCGTTTGATCAGCTGCTCGTCATAAAAAAACAAAAAAACATTGTTCCGTTCCCTGAACGTTCGCGCACGTCTCTCTCGCCTCAGTGCCATCCCCTGCTGGCAACTCCTAACCACTTAAGACACCTCTGAAGGTCTCTTAAATATCGTGGAGAGTAGGAGTGATTCTTAGACTTAAGAACGTTGATAAAAAGCTTTTATTCTTAAGTTTGAGAGTAGGACTAAATTTCGCAAATTCTCAGGACTTAAGTGTAAAATGGCACTCTAAGAAGCTTGATAAGTACGGCCCCTGGACTACAGGCAGGCCAGTCTAGTACCCGCACTCTTTTACTATGAAGCCACGCTGATGTAACACCTGGCTTGGCATTGTCTTGCTGAAATAAGCAGGGTCGTCCATGGTAACGTTGCTTGGATGGCAACATATGTTGCTCCTAAAGCTGTATGTACCTTTCAGCATTAATGGTGCCTTCACAGATGTGTAAGTTACCCATGTCTTGGCCACTAATACACCCCCATACCATCACACATGCTGACTTTTACACTTTGCGCCTAGAACAGTCCGGATGGTTCTTTTCCTCTTTGGTCCACAGTTTCCAAAAACAATTTGAAATGTGGATGTAATGATTACTAGAAGGGACAGAAATGTAGCAATTGTAAAGATTTGGTAAAAGCTAGAAAATCCCGGAGTTGATTTGTTGTATTTTCTTGAATAGTGTATGAAATATTGCTGTTATTATCATCTCACGAGGCCACAGTTCCTCCGTTGAAGAAGGACTTTTCATCATGTTTGTGATAGTCCTGACTTGTCACTGAGCTGCTGGTGGGGGGTCACGTGGTCTCTGATGTCTGACTGGTGACTCCTGTGCTGCCAGTCAACATTTTCTGTCCTCATTAGACGATGAAGAGCACCTTGAAGCATCTCTTCCTGTTCGTGCTCCACGACTTTGTCCCTACGTCCTTCTCCGCCACGCCCTTTCACTGCGACGCCAAGCTGGAGTGGGTCTGCCAGATCCCTCGTGGTAAGACCACGCACAGAAGCAGCGTATTCCATTTGTGGAGGTCTTGTACAATAATCCTTCTTCTTTTGTCTTTTAATAGGAGTGACACCAAAGTATCCTGACTGGTACAATCCTGGTAATCAGCGACTACTGTGCTTAAAGCATTTTCTGTCTACTGTTATTTAAAGGGGTCACACTTTGAAAATGCCACTTTTTGCGTTTTGGGATCCTCGTAAGTGCCGAATATGTGCATTCCGATCATGGAGATGTTTAAAAAATGTTCCAAACAAGCGGTTTGAGATTTGGACCGACTTGTGACGTACTCGTCTACAGACATGGTAGACGTTTTATTTTCCTAATACCTGGTTCACACCAACGGCGCTTGCCGCGCTTTGAAGCGGCGCCGTCATTTTTGTCAATTTTTCCACGAATATCCCGATCTCCGAAGTAATGTTATGCTTTGATACGCTCTGATACGAATTAGTTGCAGCTTTGGGGGGACGAATTACCGTTCGTCACGATTTGATGCGCTTTAAATCACGCTTTGATACGTTTTATTACACTTTATTGAACATTATTATGCTTTGATGTAGAGATGTCCGATAATGCCGATATTATCGGCCGATAAATGCTTTAAAATTTAATATCGGAAATTATCGGTATCGTTTTTTTTATTATCGGTATCGTTTTTGTTGTTGTTTTTTTTTAATTAAATCAACATAAAAAACACAAGATACACTTACAATTAGTGCACCAACCCAAAAAAACTCCCTCCCCCATTTACACTCATTCACACAAAAGGGTTGTTTCTTTCTGTTATTAATATTCTGCTTCCTACATTATGTATCAATATATATCAATACAGTCTGCAAGGGATACAGTCCATAAGCACACATGATTGTGCGTGCTGCTGCTCCACTAATAGTACTAACCTTTAACAGTTAATGTTACTCATTTTCATTAATTACTAGTTTCTATGTAACTGTTTTTATATTGTTTTACTTTCTTTTGTGTTCAAGAAAATGTTTTTAATTTATTTATCTTATTTTATTTTATTTAAAAAAAAAAAACAACCTTATCTTCACCATACCTGGTTGTCCAAATTAGGCATAATAATGTGTTAATTCCACGACTGTATATATCGGTATCGGTTGATATCGGTATCGGTAATTAAAGAGTTGGACAATATCGGGATATCGGCAAAAAGCCATTATCGGACATCCCTACTTTGATGCGATCCTGACGCTTTAAATCAGGCTCTGACACGATTATCGAGCTCTGTTGTGCATTGGAATTAATGTGTCATGAACATTATGAACATTAATTTGTAATAATGACTTTGAAATGTGATATTGTTATGTAATTATGTGCAATTTGGAAGATGCTGTGATTATTATTTTGTGAATTTGATGAATAAATTGCGCGCGCACACATAATATAATAAAAAAGAGAAATATGATAAACAAATAAGTAAAAAAAAAAGTGAAAAACTCAGTATACTAAGTTTTCCCCACATTTTTTTAGATTTATCTATTTATTGGATTTCTCTTTTTGTTTTATTATATACAGGATAAAACACAATGTAATAAAAAAGAGAAATATGATAAACAAATAAGTTTAAAAAAATGTGAAAAACTCAGTATACTGTTTTCCACACATTTTTTATATTCATTTGTTTTTTCAATTTCTCTTTTTTTCCCGTTATAATATGTCTATTATTTATTATGTTTTATATTCATTTATTTATTCAATTCCTCTTCTTTTTTCGTTATATTATGTTTATTATTAATTATTTATTATGTTTTATATTCATTTATTTTTTCAATTTCTCTTCTTTTTTCGTTATATTATGTTTATTATTTATTATGTTTTATATTCATTTATTTTTTCAATTACTCTTCTTTTTTCGTTATATTATGTTTATTATTTATTTTTTATTATGTTTTATATTCATTTATTTTTTCAATTTCATTTTTTTTCGTTATATTATGTTTTGTTATTTATTATGTTTTATATTAATTTATTTTTTCAATTTCTCTTCTTTTTTCGTTATATTATGTTTATTATTTATTATGTTTTGTATTCATTATTTTTTCAATTTAAGAAAGACTTAATTTAGAGTTATTTGGTTAGGGTTAGAGGGTTAGGGCCAGGGTTAGAGGGTTAGGGCCAGGGTTAGAGGGTTAGGGCCAGGGTTAGAGGGTTAGGGTTATAATAAGACCATGCCGAATAAGGCATTAATAAGTACTTAATAATGACTAGTTAAGAGCCAATATGTTACTAATTTGCATGTTAATAAGCAACTAATTAATGGTGAATATGTTCCCCATACTAAAGAGTTACCATGTTTTTTTACTGGTGCAGAACATGAACTGTGCATGAACATCACCTTGTTCAAACAACAAAACCAACATAAACTCACAACAAATGACACGCCTGAAAATCAGTCTGACTTCTGCTGTTGTCGTATCCGTAATACGCCGATAGGGAGAAGTTTTTATTTACACGATGAGTCGGGTGTGTTTTGACCTCCGCCGAACCCCTGAGCCCGACTCACCGAACCCCTAGGGTTCCATCCAACCCAGGTTAAGAACCACTGGAATAGACTGACCCCTTTAAGTCACGTGTGGTAGAAGAAGTGTGCGCGTCTCTAAAAAGGAGATGTGACGACGTCCAAGACTGTCAATTGTCTTCCCAGGCGTGCATCACGAGACGTCCATCTTCATCGACGGCGGCGAGTTCTGGTTCGTCAACGAGCCTCAGTTGAGCTTCGAGGAGGCCATGCTGTTCTGCAGCATGAACGGCAGCAAGCTGGCCTCACCCCCCAGCTCCACCGCTGCCCGACTCATCCAGCAGAACATCGCCAAGGCAAGTGGGCGTCACTACACCACTCAGGCATGCGATTGTTCCGTCTAGAGTCGCAAATCCCTCTTTTTTTATCTCTACAAACAAATACCGTATTTCCTTGAATAGCCGCCGGGGCGCCAATTAATTTAAAACCTCTTCTCACTCCTGCGCTTACCAAAAGCATGCGGGATGGGCAGGCATGCGCTAATTATTTTAAAACCTCTTCTCACTCTGGCGCTTACCTTATCATGAAAAGCACATTTAATAAAAACAACGTTATTATGGTCTTACCTTTACTTATAAATGATGTCCATGTGCAGCTGCTTCTGATCAAAGGCAGTCTTCCTTATCTTTCTTCAGTTTTAAAAGTCTCTGGAGATATTCCTTTAATTATTACCTCCTGCTTCGATTGAAAGTCCAGTTTAGAAAACTGTTTTATTTTAGATATGTAATCCTCCATGGTAAAAGTGCAAGCAAACAATCGCTACTCACGCTTGCTGCTTGTTGTCTTCTTCTGCAGCACCGGTCTTCTGCAGTACTGGTAGTCGCAAGAAGGATCACTAGCACCCTCTACCACCAGGAGGCGGGAGTCATTTAATGACTCATATTTGACCCGGCGGAAGTGCCAAGCATGCGCTAATTATTTTGGGAAAGGAGTTTGACCCGGCTGTAATTGTAGGCAGGCGAATACTATATTCCCGGCGGCAATTCAAGGAAATACGGTATGTTCCGTTTTTCTTCGTTTTTTTCCAACCTACAATGTGTGTTAAAATCCTCATCTGTCTCTTTGCCATACCTGCCAACAACTACGGATTTTGATAATCCAGTGGTAAAAACTGCGGTTTTTCATAAAAAAATGATGAAGTTAAAAATGGAAGCTACGTAGCGAAGCAACTCCACGGGCAGGGGACAAACTGTACATCAATGATGATTGCTTGGTTTACATAAAAGAACATCCATGATTGGTTGGTTGAGTACACTGTAAGCCCCAATAAGTAAGCAGAACTCCAAAAAAGTGAGGCAATCAGATATATACTGTATATATATATATATATATATCCCGGCTTATTTTCCATCTTTTTCGTGAAGTTGAAATCACATGCCTGAAGACACAAACACTCTCACAACCACGACCGTGAAAGAAACCAATACAACGTCTGATGATGTCCATCACAAAATGATTTCTGAGCAGATGTCAAGTTCTCCTAAGCAAGGCTGGTGGGTCAACCTGAAAGATCCCAAGCGGTTGTTTCCCATGATGTAAGATGCTACACACACACACACACACACACACACACACTTGTATTTCTTACCTTCTTGAGACCTGAGAAAAATGCCTACCTATTCAGGACCAGCCTTTCTAGATATATAAAGATTTGTATTTACAACATTAATAATATATACATACTATGCAAATATAAAAAAGCTTGTTGTGAAAAATGAGTTGGAATTTCACAAGAAAAAGGTCACAATTTCACAAGAAAAACGTAGGATTTGGTCAGTATTGTAATAAAAGTCGTCATTTTATTCAAGGCAAGTCAAAATTTTACAAGGAAAACTGAACATTTGCGCGATGTTATGATAAAAGTTGGAAATGTACTCAATAACAGTCACAGTTTTACAAGAAAAACTTTAAATTTTAGCAGTTTTATAATAAAAGTCGTAAATTTACTCGCCGCAAGTCAAAATTTTATAAGAAAAACTGGACATTTGTGCAATATTACGATAAAAATTTGAATTTTACTCAATAACAGTCGCAATTTCACAAGAAAAGCTTAACATTTTGGCAATTTTATGAAAAGACTCGCCATTTTACTCGACAAAAGTCACAATTTTATAAGAAAACTTTACAATTTTGGCAAAATTATAATAAATAATCAGAATTTTGCTTGGCAAAATTATGACAAAAGTCATAATTAGGGATGTCCAATATTATCGGCCGATAAATGCGTTAAAATGTAATATCGGAAATTATCTGTATCGGTTTTTTTTATTATCTGTATCGGTTTTTTTGTGTGTTTTTTTTATTTTTTTTTATTAAATCAACATAAAAAACACAAGATACACTTACAATTAGTGCACCAACCCAAAAAACCTCCCTCCCCCCATTTCTTTCTGTTATCAATATTCTGGTTCCTACATTATATATCAATATATATCAATACAGTCTGCAAGGGATACAGTCCGTAAGCATTATATATCAATATATATCAATACAGTCTGCAAGGGATATAGTCCGTAAGCACACATGATTGTGCGTGCTGCTGCTCCACTAATAGTACTAACCTTTAACAGTTAATTTTACTCATTTTCATTAATTACTAGTTTCTATGTAACTGTTTTTATATTGTTTTACTTTCTTTTTTATTCAAGAAAATGTTTTTAATTTAGTTATCTTATTTTTTTTTTTTTTTTAAAAAGTACCTTATCTTCACCATACGTGGTTGTCCAAATTAGGCATAATAATGTGTTAATTCCACGACTGCATATATCGGTTGATATCGGTATCGGTTGATATCGGTATCGGTAATTAAAGAGTTGGACAATATCGGAATATCGGATATCGGCAAAAAGCCATTATCGGACATCCCTAGTCATAATTTTACTCAAAAAATGTCACTGTTTTACAAGAACAACAAAAAAATTGGCAAAATTGTGATACAAGTCAGAATCTTCTATGACAAATGTCACCATTTTGCATTAAAAAAAATGGTAATTTTACATAAAAGTAATAATTTTACGAGAAAACATTGCAATATTACAGAAACAGAAAGAATATGAGAAATTGTTCCCAATTTTATAAGAACAAAGTCAACACATTGTGAGAGAAAGACTGCTTTTAGTTCATTGTTGTTGTTTTTTTAATATTTTGTTTGCAATTGGTTTTTGATCTTCATTATTTACTTGAAGTTATTACAATATGTCTCTATATACATATTTATTTTATTAATTTTGGCCAGAGGGGGCACATTTCAATTTGTTACACACACTTGTCATTTCATATGTTGACCAGAGGGGGAGCACTTTTAAAAGCGACACACAGCCAATTTGCAAAATCCCTCCTTTTTGGGACCACCCTCATGTTGATAGATGTCACCACAAATGAGACATTGTCTATTAGATGCAATGTTATTGATTTATGTCATCACTTGTTCACACCTCCTCATATGGAAGATACTTTTCCTTCTTCATGTCTCCAGAAGGATAGAAATACAACACACACACGTATTTCTTACCTTCTTCAGACCTGAAAAAAGGCCTACCTCTTTAGGACCACCCTTTCTAGATATAAAAATATTTTAATAATATATACATACTATGCAAATATAAAAAAAACCTTCTTGTGAAAAATTAGTTGGAATTTCACAAGAAAAAGGTCAGAATTTCTCAAGAAATTTTTTTTTTGGCAGTATTATAATAAAAGTTGTAATTTTACTCAACGCAAGTCAAAATTTTACAAGAAAAACTGAACATTTGTGCAATATAATGATAAAAATTTGAATTTTAATCAATAACAGTCACAATTTTATAAGAAAACTTACAATTTTGGCAATTTTATAATAATCATCAGAATTTTACTCGGCGAAATTATGACAACTCATAAATGTCACTACTTTACAAGAACAAAAAATCGGCATAATTGTGATAAAAGTCAGAATTTTATATGACAAATGTCACCATTTTGCATTAAAATGTAATAATTTAACATAAAAAAGTAATAATTTTACGAAAAAATGTTGCAATATTACAGAAACGGAAAATTGTTCCCAATTTTACAAGAAAAAAGTCGACACATTGTGAGAAATACTTTTTTTTAGTTAATTAATTTTTTTGTAATTGGTTTTTAATCTTCATTATTTACTCCGTTATTACATTTTGTCTCTATTTACATATTTTTTTATTTTTTTTAAATTAATTTTGGCCAAAGGGGGCGCATTTCAATTTGTTACACACACTTGTTATTTCATATGTTGACCAGAGGGGGAGCACTTTTAAAAGCGACACACAGTCAACTAGAAAAATCCCTCCTTTTTGGGAGCACCCTCATGTTGATAGATGTCACCACAAATGAGACATTGTCTATTAGATGCAATGTTATTGATTTATGTCATCACTTGTTCACACCTCCTCGTATGGAAGATACTTTTCCTTCTTGGTGTCTCAAGAAGGCTAGAAATACACACAGTTCATTTTGCATGTGTGCACTTTACCGTACATTGCTGCGTGTGTGTTCTAGGGAACCGCAGCTGCACTTTTATTACTCAACCCTCTTCAGCAGATGCACCTCCATAAGCCCTGAGAGAGCCTTCCCAAGTGAGTACACACACACACACACACACACACACACACACACACACACACACAGTTAAAGTGATGGATCGTGACTTGGTCGTCTCGCAGAGTACGAGCACAGTTGCAGGCAGCAGCTGCCTTTTGTGTGTGAGAAGCAAGCCGTCACGTCGGTGGAGAAGAACCCTCTGGATCCTCAGCCTGGAGGTGTGCTGTGTGGGAACACCTCTCTGGCTTTCAGGAATAAGGTTTGATGCTTGGCGTCCATTTTTACCTGTCTTCATCGCAGTCGGGTCATGTGACTGTTTAGGGCCGCCCCTCCGAATAACCCCCAATATTGTCCAGTCGCAGAAGTGACACTAGGGATGTAACCATGGTGACATGTTATCACGCTATTAAGGCCACAGCAGGATATTCTTGTGGTGGATGTCCAAGAGAAAGACTTCAAAATGCCATCATCTGTCAAATGAATATTTGAGATGAACATATTGACTGTAATTGAACACAGACATGATGCTCAAATATTATAATCATATTTGACAGTATATATACACACATATATATATATATATACAGTATATGTACCGTATTTTTATATATATATATATATATATATATATATATATATATATATATATATATATATATATATATATATATATATATATAAGTCGCTCCGGAGTATAAGTCGCACCGGCCAAAAATGCACAATAAAGAAGTAAAAAAACATATATAAGTCGCACTGGAGTATAAGTCGCATTTTTGGGGGAAATGTATTTGATAAAAGCCAACAGCAAGAATAGACATTTGAAAGGCAATTTAAAATAAATAAAGAACAGTGAACAACAGGCGGAATAAGTGTACGTTATCCATCCATCCATCCATCTTCCTCCGCTTATCCGAGGTCGGGTCGCGGGGGCAGCAGCCTAAGCAGGGAAGCCCAGACTTCCCTCACCCAGCCACTTCGTCCAGCTCTTCCCGGGGGATCCCGAGGCATTCCCAGGCCAGCCGGGAGACATATATGAGGCATAAATAACCAACTGGTATGTTAACGTAACATATTATGGTAAGAGTCATTCAAATAACTATAACATATAGAACATGCTATACGTTTACCAAACAATCTGTCACTCCTAATCGCTAAATCCCATGAAATCTTATACGTCTAGTCTCTTACGTGAATGACATACATAATATTATTGGATATTTTACGCTAATGTGTTAATCATTTCACACATAAGTCGCTCCTGAGTATAAGTCGCACCTATGAACTATGAAACTATGAAAAAAACTGCGACTTATAGTCCGAAAAATACGGTATGTATATATTAGGGATGTCCGATAATATCGGCCGATAAATGCGTTAAAATGTAATATCGGAAATTATCGGTATCGTTTTTTTTATTATCTGTATCGTTTTTTGTTTTTTTTTAATTTATTTATTTTTTATTAAATCAACATAAAAAACACAAGATATACTTACAATTAGTGCACCAACCCAAAAAATCTCCCTCCCCCATTTACACTCATTCACACAAAAGGGTTGTTTCTTTCTGTTATTAATATTCTGCTTCCTACATTATATATCAATATATATCAATACAGTCTGCAAGGGATACAGTCCGTAAGCATTATATATCAATATATATCAATACAGTCTGCAAGGGATACAGTCCGTAAGCATTATATATCAATATATATCAATACAGTCTGCAAGGGATACAGTCCGTAAGCACACATGATTGTGCGTGCTGCTGCTCCACTAATAGTACTAACCTTTAACAGTTAATTTTACAAATTTTCATTAATTACTAGTTTCTATGTAACTGTTTTTATATTGTTTTACTTTCTTTTTTATTCAAGAAAATGTTTTTAATTTATTTATCTTATTTTATTTGATTCATTTTTTTAAAAAGTACCTTATCTTCACCATACCTGGTTGTCCAAATTAGGCATAATAATGTGTTAATTCCACGACTGTATATATCGGTTGATATCGGTATCGGTAATTAAAGAGTTGGACAATATCGGCATATCGGATATCGGCAAAAAGCCATTATCGGACATCCCTAATAGCGTTCCTACTCGTATGGATTCTTCATTTTTCAACGTTTGTAAGTTTTACAATATAACTAAAACAATTCTTACTTACTAAACAGTCCCATGTGTGACGTCTGTAGGAGTGTTTTCATGCACATTTCTATGTGCTATCTTAATGTAATCAAGCTAGCGTCCTTAGCATTAGCTAATATGCTAACACATTTACGAGTGCCTATTTTAGTATTATTAACTTACAACAGCATTCGTTTTGCATTGTTTCGGTTTCACAAATTCCTCAGTGAATTCCCCAAAACGTCACCGTGGAGTTATTGAGTCTGTTTCGTTGATTGGAGAGCTAGCTTGCGCAGCTAGTGGGTCCATGACCATGACTTCTGTTTTGTTTGATCAGCCGCTTTACTGCCCTGTTACAGACACCTTTTAGAAACAATTAAGGTATGTAAATAAACATTTACAGAATATTTCTGTGTAAATAACTCATTTCACAACGTATATATCTGCGGCTTATAGTCCGGGGGGAATGTTTTTCTTCTAAAATGTGGTGGGTGTGGCTTATATACTGGTGTGCAACCTATATATATATATATATATATATATATATATATATATATATATATATATATATATATATATATATATATATATATATATATATATATATATATATATTAGGGCTGCAACAACTAATCGATTAAAATCGATTATAAAAATAGTTGCCGATTAATTTAGTCATCGATTCGTTGGATCTATGCTATGCGCAGAAGCTTTTAAAAAAAAAAAAAAAAAAAAATACTTTATTTATAAACTGCAACATGTACAAACAGCTGAGAAACAATAATCAAAATAAGTATGGTGCCAGTATGCTGTTTTTTCCCCAATAAAATATATATATATATATACATATATATATATATATATATATATATATATATATATATATATATATATATATATATATATATACATATATATACATATATATACATATATATATATATATATATTAGGGCTGCAACAACTAATCGATTAAAATCGATTATAAAAATAGTTGCCGATTAATTTAGTCATCGATTCGTTGGATCTATGCTATGCGCATGCGCAGAAGCTTTAATTTTTTTTTTTTTTTTTTTTTTTTTTTTTATTTTTTAAATAAACCTTTATTTATAAACTGCAACATGTACAAACAGCTGAGAAGCAATAATCAAAATAAGTATGGTGCCAGTATGCTGTTTTTTTTCCAATAAAATACTGGAAAGGATAGAAATGTAGTTTGTCTCTTTTATCCGATTATTAATCGATTAATCGAAGTAATAATTGACAGATTAATCGATTATCAAATTAATCGTTAGTTGCAGCCCTAATATATATATATATATTTATGTGTATATACTGTATATATGTGTGTGTGCATGTACTAATACATATATCTAAAATGTGGACAGTGCTACACGCTGATGAAGGAGGACAAGCCGGTGTCGTTCAAGTCAGCGGGGGAGGTGTGTCAGTCGGTGAGGGGAACCCTGGTCACCATCTCAGACCAAGTGGAGCAAGGTAACGTTGGAGCGGTCCACCAAGGTCCTTATCTGAAACACTGCATGATGAAACATGTGCCGCACTCAGACTTCATCAGCAGCCTGCTGCCCACCATGAAGGACGTGGCCGGCATCTGGGTGGGTCTCAAACTCAAACGCTACAAGCTGCAGTGGGTGGACCAGACCCCGGTCGACTACGTCAACTTCCACCCGCTGCTGCTGGGCATGCACAAGGCCATCAAAGTCAACGTGAGTTTCAGCTTTAGTAGATCACAGCGACAATAACATCAGAGCCAAATACATCCTCGTCTTTGGGTTTTAAAGCAGGCACAATGCTTAGATGATTGGAAGAAGAAAAACGTCTTTCAAAGCAGGCCTTGTCAAATAGTGGGGGTGGGGTGCTTTATCAGTATCATGCTTCAAAAAGCAACATTTTTGACTTCTTCATTTTGATTTATCTAAAACAAATAAGCACACATTGTTTTATTATTATTTTTATTTTGTAGGTTAAAGTGTTTTAAATGATGCTCCTGAGTTAATATGGCTGATTTTTTTGAATTAATTATTTATTGAGTTTATTTTATTTTATTATTTCAAGTCTGTCAAAAATGTTTATAGTTTAAAAAAGGGTTAAATGTTTGTTTTTTTCAGGCAATGTATACCTTTTCTGTTCTAGACTAAGCAACAAGGTTAATTAAGTTCTTCTTAATTCATCTATATTTCTTTCTTTTTGGTTTTCTTTAATGTTGATAACACCATGTTGTGCAGAGGTGTACTTATAACAGTTTTGTAGATAAATGATACTATTTCAAGTAGGGATGTCCGATAATGGCTTTTTGCCGATATCCGATATTCCGATATTGTCCAACTCTTTAATTACCGATACCGATATCAACCGATATATGCAGTCGTGGAATTAACACATTATGTCTAATTTGGACAACCAGGTATGGTGAAGATAAGGTACTTTTAAAAAAAAATTATAAAATAAAATAAGATAAATAAATTAAAAACATTTTCTTGAATAAAAAAGAAAGTAAAACAATATAAAAACAGTTACATAGAAACTAGTAATTAATGAAAATGAGTAACATTAACTGTTAAAGGTTAGTACTATTAGTGGAGCAGCAGCACACACAATCATGTGTGCTTACGGACTGTATCCCTTGCAGACTGTATTGATATATATTGATATATAATGCTTACGGACTGTATCCCTTGCAGACTGTATTGATATATATTGATATATAATGTAGGAACCAGAATATTAATAACAGAAAGAAACAACCCTTTTGTGTGAATGAGGAGGGAGGTTTTTTGGGTTGGTACATTAATTGTAAGTGTATCTTGTGTTTTTTATGTTGAATTAATTAAAAAAAAACAAAAAAAACCGATACCGATGATTAAAAAAACGATACCGATAATTTCCGATATTACATTTTAATGCATTTATCGGCCGATAGGCCGATATTATTGGACATCCCTAATTTCAAGTGTTTAAGATATTTTCTTCTTCCTGGGGGGGGGGCGTAACTCTGCACTACATAGTACTTTTTTAGATTAGTTTTAAATGTGACTGACGCGATAACAAACAACCATTTTCTACCGCTTGTCCCTCTCGGTAGAAACACTCCCACTCACACACTCGGCCACTGGATATAACTATTGATTATTCCCAATTAAAGCAATAACTGGAGTCAGCTATTCAGTTCTGTTCCTTTTTTAATTTGACAATGTTTTTTTGCAGCACCTGGACCCAGACAGCATGGATCTATGTGTCTTTTTACTCAATAACCCCAACTCAGCTGTGATGGGTACCTGGGACTACACCTCCTGCACCCAGTACCAGCATGTGGCCCTTTGTCAACACTATGCAGGTACATTGTTTTCATCAATGGTCCTCACATACCCACAGGTCATGTTTTCTCTCAACTTTTGCCATGTTTCCTCCTAAAGTTCAGCAACTTGAAGTTCCAGTAGAAGTGTGTTTCCACCGCATTGCACAGTTCAGTGTAGTTTATGCTCACTGAAATGTTAAAGCATGTATTTTTGTATTTTTAATTTCCAAAACCAATACGATTTATAGATTTTTAAAACCTTTTGGGCTCTTCCCAAATCCAAGAACTGTCTAATAAAAAAAACAATGATAAAAATGTTTTTTTTTTTAAAAGGCATGTATTAATATTATGTTTTATTATTATCAAATGCATAAATATCTTGATCAATTTCAGGTCTGTCAATAAAAAGTAAAAAAAAAAAATACATTTTATGTTGGATGCACTTTTTGTCAAACACAATCTTGTTTTTTAGACAATTTTTTTTTTTTTCAGTGGAACATTTGAAACCCTGATTTAACAATTATTTGTTAACAATTATTACATTTTATGTGGAAAGTCAGGCTTTTGTGCCCAAACAGTCAGAAAGTTCTCCCGTTAGCAAATAATGAATTCATGAGGTCCATTTCAACTGTAAATAACAATATATCAATAATGAATGTCAGTGTTCATCTGTAAATAACAATATATCAATAATAAATGTCAGTGTTCATCTGTAAATAACAATATATCAATAATAAATGTCAATGTTCAACTGTAAATAATAATATATCAATAACAAATGTCAGTGTTCATCTGTAAATAACAATATATCAATAATAAATGTCAGTGTTTGTATGTAAATAGCAATATATCAATAATAAATGTCAGTGTTTAACTGTAAATAACAATATATCAATAATAAATGTCAGTGTTTATATGTAAATAACAATATATCAATAATAAATGTCAGTGTTTATCTGTAAATAACAATATATCAATAAATGTCAGTGTTTATCTGTAAATAACAATATATAAATAATAAATGTCAGTGTTTATCTGTAAATAACAATATATAATTAATAAATGTCTGTGTTAATCTATAAATAACAATACATAAATAACAAATGTCAGTGTTTATCTGTAAGTAACAGTATATAAATAATAAATGTCAGTGTTTATCTGTAAATAACAATATATCAATAAATGTCAGTGTTTATCTGTAAATAACAATATATAAATAATAAATGTCAGTGTTTATCTGTAAATAACAATATATAATTAATAAATGTTTGTGTTAATCTATAAATAACAATACATAAATAACAAATGTCAGTGTTTATCTGTAAGTAACAGTATATAAATAATAAATGTCAGTGTTTATTTGTAAATAACAATATATACTGTATATAATATATGTCAGTGTTTATCTGTAAATAACTATATATAAATAATAAATGACAGTGTTTATCTGTAAATAACAATATATAATTAATAAATGTCAGTGTTAATCTGTAAATAACAATATATAAATAATAAATGTCAGTGTTCATCTGTAAATAACAATATATAAATAATAAATTTCAGTGTTTATCTGTAAATAACAATATATAAATAAATAACAATATATAGATAACACATTTAACTGTTTATCTGGAAATAACAATATATCAATAAATAACAATATATAAATAATAAATGTCAGTGTTTATCTGTAAATAACAATATATCAATAAATAACAATATATAAATAATAAATGTAGTAAATGTGTTTAGCTGTAAATAACAATATATCAATAATAAATGTCAGTGTTTATATGTAAATAACAATATATAAATAATACATGTCAGTGTTTATATGTAATTAACAATATATCAATAAAAATGTCAGTTTCTATATATCAATAATAAATGACAGTGTTTATATGTAAATAACAATATATCAATAATAAATGTCAGTGTTTATATGTAAATAACAATATATCAATAATAAATGTCAGTGTTTATATGTAAATAACAATATATCAATAATAAATGTCAGTGTTTATATGTAAATAACAATATATCAATAATAAATGTCAGTGTTTATATGTAAATAACAATGTATCAATAATAAATGTCAGTGTTTATATGTAAATAACAATATATCAATAATAAATGTCAGTGTTTATATGTAAATAACAATATATCAATAATAAATGTCAGTGTTTATATGTAAATAACAATATATGAATAATAAATGTCAGTGTTTATATGTAAATAACAATGTATCAATAATAAATGTCAGCGTTTATCTGTAAATAACAATATATCAATAATAAATGTCAGTGTTTATCTGTAAATAACAATATATCAATAATAAATGTCAGTGTTTATATGTAAATAACAATGTGTTTGAAAAATAAGTTTTTGGTGTTCAACCAATCAGCGCTTGCTGGCAGGAACTAAAAATAGATGCTGTGGAGCTAAATCTACCCTGGTAGTTTTTGGTGGAAACACTTTATTTAAATGAGAAGGTTCCTGCAGGACCTTTTTGTTCTGGACCCAAACCCCAGACCGTGTCACAAGAGCGTACCAAGATCTGAATTTTGTCAAATTGTTCCATCCCTAATTTGTCCTTCCAGACAAGCTGGAGGAGCCTTCCGTCCCCTCGGAGCCCTTCCAGGTCAACAACCACACCTTCCTGCTGCTGGTCCAGAACCTGACCTGGTTTGAGGCCTTGGAGCAGTGCAGGAGCCACGACATGGACCTGGCCAGCGTGGCCGACACCTGGCTGCAGTCCACCCTCAGCGTGCACGTGAGCCGCGCGCACACGCCCATGTGGATCGGCCTCTTCAGCGAAGACGTAAGAAACCCACCTTTGATCGCGGCGCTCCTGTCGCCTGACGCCTGACCCTCGTCCCGTTCAGGACGGCATCCACTACCGCTGGACCGACCACAGCCACACCGTCTTCAGCCGCTGGTCCGCTGACGTCACGGCGGGATCCTGCGTCTACCTCGACACCGACGCCTTCTGGAAGGCCACCCAGTGCGAGCAGGAGCTGGGCGGGGCTATCTGCCACAGACCGCAACGTGAGTCCCGACAAAGCAAGAACACGTTTGCCTTTTCACACACGTCTGGAACAGAGGTGTGGGCTTCACGAACGAGCCGAGTCTTTTGAGCGGCTCTTTTGAACAGGCATGAGATTCTTCCGTCTAAAGTCGGAAACCCGTCTTTTTTATCTCTGTAAAAATATAAAAAAATGATTTTCCTTTAGTAATGTGTAAATAATGTCAATAACTCGATGAACCATCTGTGGCTGTGAAGTGAACACTAGTAAGGTTGTAAATACTGTATAGAGTAGGCTCACCCATGTGGTTCCTGTGGATGCGAACACAAGTTGTAATTACTGTAGTGACTAAATAACATAGTGACTGAAACAGACAAAGTAATGTGTAAATAATGTCAATGGCCAGATGAACCATCTGTGGCTGTGAAGTGAACACTAGTAAGGTTGTAAATACTGTATAGAGTAGGCTAACCCATGTGGTTCCTGTGGATGTGAACACAATTACTGTAGTGACTAAATAACTTAGTGACTGAAACAGACAAAGTAATGTGTAAATAATGTCAATAACTCGATGAACCATCTGTGGCTTTGAAGTGAACACTAATAAGGTTATAAATACTGTATAGAGTAGACTAACCCATGTGGTTCCTGTGGATGTCAACACAAGTTGTAGTGACTAAATAACTTAGTGACTGAAACAGACAAAGTAATGTGTAAATAATGTCAATAACTAGATGAACCATCTGTGGCTGTGAAGTGAACACTAGTAAGGTTGTAAATACTGTATAGAGTAGGCTAACCCATGTGGTTCCTGTGGATGCGAACACAAGTTGTAATTACTGTAGTGACTAAATAACATAGTGACTGAAACAGACAAAAGTAATGTGTATATAATGTCAATAACCAGATGAACCATCTGTGGCTGTGAAGTGAACACTAGTAAGGTTGTAAATACTGTATAGAGTAGGCTAACCCATGTGGTTCCTGTGGATGTCAACACAATTACTGTAGTGACTAAATAACATAGTCTAGTGAAACAGACAAAGTAATGTGTAAATAATGTCAATAACTCGATGAACCATCTGTGGCTATGAAGTGAACACTATTAAGGTTGCAAATACTGTATAGAGTAGGCTAACCCATGTGGTTCCTGTGGATGTGAACACAAGTTGTAGTGACTAAATAACTTAGTGACTGAAACAAACAAAGTAATGTGTAAATAATGTCAATAACTAGATGAACCATCTGTGGCTGTGAAGTGAACACTAGTAAGGTTGTAAATACTGTATAGAGTAGGCTAACCCATGTGGTTCCTGTGGATGTGAACACAATTACTGTAGTGACTAAATAACATAGTGACTGAAACAGACAAAGTAATGTGTAAATAATGTCAATAACTCGATGAACCATCTGTGGCTGTGAAGTGAACACTATTAAGGTTGCAAATACTGTATAGAGTAGGCTAACCCATGTGGTTCCTGTGGATGTCAACACAATTACTGTAGTGACTAAATAACATAGTCTAGTGAAACAGACAAAGTAATGTGTAAAAAATGTCAATAACTCGATGAACCATCTGTGGCTATGAAGTGAACACTATTAAGGTTGTAAATACTGTATAGAGTAGGCTAACCCATGTGGTTCCTGTGGATGTGAAGACAAGTTGTAGTGACTAAATAACTTAGTGACTGAAACAGACAAAGTAATGTGTAAATAATGTCAATAACTAGATGAACCATCTGTGGCTGTGAAGTGAACACTAGTAAGGTTGTAAATACTGTATAGAGTAGGCTAACCCATGTGGTTCTTGTGGATGTGAACACAAGTTGTAGTGACTAAATAACTTAGTGACTGAAACAGACAGTCATTCATTTTTCAATTCTTTATACACTAAAAAAATCTTTAAATGGGGCTTTTTTTGGCAAATGTTTGCCTGTTCAAATGCTGAAAAAGCTCACGCTGCGGCCCCCTGTTCCTCTCCTCTGGTGTCGGTCTTGCAGGAGAGATCATCAGCACCACTCCAGAGGACGTGGCCGTCAAGTGTCCTCACAAGATCAACGGCCCCAACTGGGTCCCCTTCAAGAACAACTGCTACTCCTTCCAGCTGTCGGCGTCCAGGTGGGAGCAGGCTGACCAGGGGCCCGTACGCGACGTCTGCGCCAGCCTGCGTAAGAATCTCTTCCTTCTTCATCATTACAGCAGCTCATTAATCATCACTTTGTTACAGCACACTGCTTCATTGTCCCATATTCAAACACAGTCTTACTGTTCAAACTGTGTCTACCAAAAATATCACATATACTTGGTTTTTAAATCAAATCAACTTTATTTATAAAGCACATTTAAAATGTACCACAGGGGTAGCCAAAGTGCTGTACAATGGGCAGGTTAGAAGATAATACGAGAACCGAGCAAACACAACACAAACAAAACACGATGAAAAAGAAATAAATAAAATAAAATAAATAAAACATAAAAAACAGGTTCACAGCAGGTGTATTATGGGGCGCCATTGCAGGATGGATATCACTCGGTGTTAAAAGCCATGGAATAAAAGTATGTTTTTAAGAGAGATTTCAAAACAGGAAGAGAGGAGGCTTGTCTAACACTCAGAGGTAGGTCGTTCCAGAGCTTGGGAGCAGCAGCGGCGAACGCTCTGTCACCTCTAAGCTTCAGCCTTGTGTCAGGGACTGTCGGTAGCAGCTGATCGGCTGATCTTAGGGATCGGGTGGGGCAGTGAGGCTGAAGGAGGTCGGAGAGATATATGTTGGCGCGAGGTTGTTTAAACATTTAAAAACAAATGAATACTTAGGCCTACCTACGCTACTGTGTTTCAATGTGGGTGTTACTTGGAGAGCCAAGTGTTTTCTGAAGTGCTACTTGGTGAAATAAGTTTGAGGTACCACTGCTTTAAGTCAGTGTTTCTTAACCATAGGTGTGTGGCCCATTGTTGGTTACTTAGCTGTGATACACTTTTCCACCACTTGTGGCAGTAATGTTAATATCAGACAGACAGACAAAGTCATAGAGAAGTTTCTGAAGCGCAAAAAATATGACTAAAGTGGTCAAAGTTGTATTTTCACTTGCACTTTATTTTTATTGACAGTTTATTAAATAGAAATATTCATTATTATTATTTATTATTCATTTTGTTATTTTCCATTGTTGGTCACTCAACTGTAATACACTTTTCCACCACTTGTGGCCGTAATGTTACTATCAAACAAATGAACAAAGTCTGGTGCTAAAGTCATAGAGAAGTTTCTTAAGCGCAAAAAATATGACTAAAGTGGTGAAGTTGTATTTTCATTTGCACTTTAATTTTATTGACATTATGTTGAATAAAATATTCATTATTATTATTCATTTTGTTATTTTCCATTGTTGGTTACTCAGCTGTAATACACTTTTCCACCACTTGTGGCAGTAATGACAATATCAAACAGAAAAAGTCTGGTGCTTAAGTCATAGAGAAGTTTCTTAAACGCAAAAAAAATGACTTAAGTGGTGAAGTTGTATTTTTACTTACACTTTAATTTTATTTAAAATTATTACTATGATTTATTATCCATTTTGTTGTTTTCCACTGCCTTCTTTTTCAAGTATATTTCTTTCTTTTTTTTTTGATTAAACAGTTAACAAAAATGCAATACAATATTAAATGTTTTTATAAATAGTTGATTTATATAGGCTAGTAAGGTAAAGTTTTGTACCTGACAAGTTTCGCCTGACAAGCTTCGACTTTACCTTACTAGCCTATATAAATCAACTATTTATAAATACACATTAGTAGGCTAAATGAACCTCTTTAAAATATTAAATGTTCTTTCCCCTTCCCCCACCCACAAATAAAAATCAGTCAAATTAGTACAAATGTTGATATAAAGCCACAGACAAGTGCACTTTTAAATGGCCTCAGCATGGTGCAGCAATACAAAAAGCTCATCAATCAACCACAATTTAACCACGTCTCACTCAGTCTCCTTTACATATTTTAGTATTTTGTAGTTTTATTTTGTAATCAGCCTGTGTGACTGACATGTATCATTTGACAAGGTCATAAACTGCAAGTAGATCAGATATCATTAATTGAAATCAAGAGTAAGATTACTAACTCGGTGTACATTTTAGAGTGGGCCCCGAGCCCGCCTGTAGTGTCCAAGTTGGGCTAATGGTTGGACGCTGCTGCTCATCACAAGACTTTGACGTTGCAGACGAAGGAGCAAACATCCTAACTATTCGCAACGCGGAGGAGAACGAGTTCATCCGACAACAACTTGTGCCCTTCCAGAACCTGGTCCAGTTCGTGTGGCTCGGACTGTTCCGGAACGAAAGTGAGTGTTTGTTCTTGTCTTTCACACACATTAGTTTCAGTTTCAGTTTATGTGGAACATGCATACGATACAATGTAAGGCATCACATATTTCTACTTGTTTCATTACTGCACGTCCGAAAAGGAGTAGGAAGAAGCGGAGTGTATTTAATACTACCCCTTATTTAATTATACCCCTTATTTAATCCTACCCTTTATTTAATTCTACCCCTTATTTAATCCTACCCTTTATTTAATCATACCCCTTATTTAATCCTACCCATTATTTAATCCTACCCTTTATTTAATCCTACCCATTATTTAATCCTACCCCTTATTTAATCCTACCCCTTATTTAATCCTACCCTTTATTTAATTCTACCCTTTATTTAATCCTACCCATTATTTAATCCTACCCCTTATTTAATCCTACCCCTTATTTAATCCTACCCTTTATTTAATTCTACCCTTTATTTAATCCTACCCATTATTTAATTCTACCCTTCATTTAATCCTACCCCTTATTTAATTCTACCCTTTATTTAATCCTACCCCTTATTTAATCCTACCCCTTATTTAATCCTACCCCTATCCATACCATAACCATTTTATCCCATTTCCTTGTTCTCTGTAACAGAAGAGTGAACAAATAAATAATATACCATAGTAAGTAAATAAATATACAATAAATACATAAACAATAAAAAATTAATTTAAAAAAAGTGCAGTAAATTCCAGGACCTGGAAGACTCTCCAGTACGTACAAGTCCAGTGGAACTTCCAGTTGCAAACTTTTTGGTGTACAAACTGTTATATGGAGCCAAATCCGCCTCTGTGTGCAGACACTTCAGTCATTTTGTGTCCTGCTGGCAGCCATTTTGTGCCTGCCCTTATCAAAGGGATTGAGGAAGCAGGCTTCATACCACAGCAAGTTTTGAATTGTGATGAGAACGGACTTTTCTGGGAAAATATGCCTAAGCGGACTTATTACACAGAAGGCTACCTTTCGTTCCAAAGCTCCTCTGCCGATGTTCATCTCAGTGGATTTTACTTTTTAAATCTTTATTATTGTAGCGATGTGTTTGTTAAAGCTAAGGATTTTTGTGATTTCTGATCGTTGTGAGGGCACCAAAGTTAAAGTTCAGTTAAAATACCAATGATTGTCACACACACACACACACTAGGTGTGGTGAAATTTGCCCTCTGCATTTGACCCATCCCCTTGATCACCCCGTGGGAGGTGAGGGGAGCAGTGAGCAGCAGCAGTGGCCGCGCCCGGGAATCATTTTTGGTGATTTAACCCCCAATTCCAACTCTTGATGCTGAGTGCCAAGCAGGGAGGTAATGTCTCCCATTTTTATAGACTTTGAACCAAAGGGACTTGTGTGTGTGTGTTTGTGTGAGTGTGTGTGCGAACGATGTCAGATCAGCGCATACAGGACAGTTCAGCTTGTCATTGTTGTTTTGTCTTGTTATTAAAACCCCTAAAGGCTTAGTGGCCACATGCGTGGACAGCACCTTTTAGCTCTTATTTCCAAAATGGTGTACACTACTGAATTGGGGTTTTATGGCCGCTTATGTGGACACTTATACTGCCATCTGGTGGTGTCAGAAGAGTATAACATACAATGCAATTTGGAGAAAAAAAGTGTAAAAATAAGAATTAGCATGTCACTAAACATGAAGTACACGTTCGTGTACTTATGGACTAAGTACATCATATCAAAAGATGATTCTTAGTTTTTATTCTAATTAGGGTCCAATAAGCCCAAATAGCAAAGATAAATTAAAAAAAAGCATGTAAACAAACAGCTTGTACTGTATATTACTTTATATTGTGGTCAAAGTGTACTAATAAGGACTTTTGTCCAGGCTGGAACCAATTATTAATATTTACATTGTTTCTTCGGGAGACATTTGCTTCAATATACACACTTTTTTACTTACCAACCCAGTTCAAAAAACCACTTAAGTTTGCACATGGAGGTTCCTCTGTACTTGTACACGTAAAGTACACGAGTTGTACTCTGAGTTGCTTCATAATATTTTCCCTCCTCATTGGTTGTGTTGACATTTCCTTTCTGCCTTGATGGCTGAGTAAGAAATAAAATGATTGACATTTCATACATTTTTCTCCTGGTCCTAGTCAGGTTCAAACACTGATGACATCTATTAAACAAGACAAGAGGCAAAGAATTAAACAGAGACAGAATTCAATCTGGACTCAATATTGAGGAGAGTCGTCTGTACACTGTACCCTTGTACAGTATCTCAGAATGCTCTGCCAAAAGATTGCACGCCTCCTTCTTTTATTTTGGACCCTCCCCGACCTCGGTCCTGTTTCCAAAGGACAAAGGTCGCAAAAAGCTCACAGAAAAGGTCGTAAAGAATTCACAGAAAAGGTCCGTTCAAAAAGAGTTCGTAAAATAGTTCAAAAAGGAGGTTCAAAAAGAGGTCGTCTGGAAATTGGGCAGATCCTGTCTTCCCTCCGCTTTGAAGTCCTTGGGTTAGAACAGGGGTCACCAACCTTTTTGAAAGCAAGAGCTACTTCTTGGGTACTGATTAATGCGAAGGGCTACCAGTTTGATACACACTTAAATAAATTGCCAGAAATAGCCAATTTGCTCAATTTACCTTTAACTCTGTTATTATTAATAATTAATGATATTTACACTTAATTGAACAGTTTAAAAGAGGAGAAAACACGAAAAAAATGACAATTACATTTTGAAACATAGTTTATCTTCAATTTCGACTCTTTAAAATTCAAAATTCAACCGAAAAAAAGAAGAGAAAAACTAGCTAATTCGAATCTTTTTGAAAAAATTAAAAAAAATAATTTATGGAACATCATTAGTAATTTTTACTGATTAAGCTTAATTTTAGAATTTTGATGACATGTTTTAAATAGGTTAAAATCCAATCTACACTTTGTTAGAATATATAACAAATTGGACCAAGCTATATTTCTAACAAAGACAAATCATTATTTCTTCTAGATTTTCCAGAACAAAAATTTTAAAAGAAATTCAAAAGACTTTGAAATAAGATTTAATTTTGACCCTACAGATTTTCTAGATTTGCCAGAATAATTTTTTAAAATTTTAATCATAATAAGTTTGAAGAAATATTTCACAAATATTCTTCGTCGAAAAAACAGAAGCTAAAATGAAGAATTAAATTAAAATGTATTTATTATTCTTTACAATAAAAAAATAAATTGACTTGAACATTGATTTAAATTGTCAGGAAAGAAGAGGAAGGAATTTAAAAGGTAAAAAGGTATATGTGTTTAAAAATCCTAAAATCATTTTTAAGGTTGTATTTTTTCTCTAAAATTGTCTTTCTGAAAGTTATAAGAAGCAAAGTAAAAAAATTAATGAATTTATTTAAACAAAAGAAGACCAAGTCTTTAAAATGTTTTCTTGGATTTTCAAATTCTATTTGAGTTTTGTCTCTCTTAGAATTAAAAATGTCGGGCAAAGCGAGACCAGCTTGCTAGTAAATAAATACAATTTAAAAAATAGAGGCAGCTCACTGGTAAGTGCTGCTATTTGAGCTATTTTTAGAACAGGCCAGCGGGCTACTCATCTGGTCCTTACGGGCTACCTGGTGCCCGCGGGCACCGCGTTGGTGACCCCTGGGTTAGAACAACATCTTTCTGTTGATTAGCATACATGAACGAACACAGGAGCACCTTCATCTTGTCCCCCCCCCACCCCCCCTACACAGTGGAGTTTTACCAGCCTTACTCTTGGTAGGTTTCAAAGACAGCTTTTGTCTTCTCACCAGACCCTCAATGTAACACAAAGTTGTTGTGATGATTCAGAAACAATTATTCTAACAGTCCTCATTTTCATAGGTGATAAAGATATCAATAATTATCGATACTATAAAACCCGTATAGCTCCACTTGATGCATTGGGCACTACATGACTTCCTGGTCTGGTGTTGCCTAGGCAACCACATGCAGTGGTATGACGGCACCAAGGTCCAGTACTCCAACTGGAGAAGTGGCAGACCAGAGGTCCAGGGTCCCTTCATGGCGGGTGTGAGTCTCCAGGGCCAATGGATCCTGGTCACCAACCAGATGTTGTTCTCAGAGTTCCAGCAGAGATCCATCGTGACCTGCAAGCTGGACCACGGTCGGTGCTTCTCCACCACCACCACCACCCCCACGCCTTCTCACAACTACACAACCTGACCTTTGTGACCTTCCTCCCCCAAGAACCCAAGCAGGAGTTCTCCAAGTCCGTCAGCGACTTTCAACACCTGGACACTTTAGAGTACCAGCTGGTGACCCGGAAGCTGACCTGGTACCAGGCTGTGGAGGAGTGCAGTCAGCGAGGAGGACATCTGGCCAGCGTCCATGACGCCCGCCACAACGCCCACATCAAGCTCCTCGCCAAAACTGATGGCTTCCCGCTCTGGATCGGCCTGTCCAACCAGGAAGTAAGAACCTTCTGCCACTTCAGGGTCTCACTGGACCTCGGATTTTACAGTACTTTCTTAAGTGTGACGCCTAAAGCAGGTCAGTTTTAGAATGGATGATGTGTTTAAGACCCAGGAGATGTTTAGAAGTGTGAGTCAAAGATGAGCACGTCTCTACTCCGGGCTGTCTAACTCCTTCCTAATTATGAGGGCCGCATCCTAATTATGAGGGCCGCATCCTAAATATGAGGGCCGCATCCTAATTATGAGGGCCGCATCCTAATTATAAGGGCCGCGTCCTAATTATGAGGGCCGCGTCCTAATTATAAGGGCCGCATCCTAATTATAAGGGCCGCATCCTAATTATGAGGGCCGCATTCTTATTATAAGGGCCGAGTCCTAATTATGAGGGCCGCGACATAATTATGAGGGCCGCATCCTAATTATAAGGGCCGCATCCTAATTATGAGGGCCACTTCCTAATTATGAGGGCCACTTCCTAATTATGAGGGCCACTTCCTAATTATGAAGGCCGCATCCTAATTATAAGGGCCGCGTCCTAATTATGAGGGCCACTTCCTAATTATGAGGGCCGCATCCTAATTATGAGGGCCGCGTCCTAATTATGAGGGCCGCGTCCTAATTATAAGGGCCGCATCCTAATTATGAGGGCCGCATCCTAATTATAAGGGCCGCATCCTAATTATGAGGGCAGCGTCCTAATTATAAGGGCCGCATCCTAATTATGAGGTCCGCATCCTAATTATAAGGGCCGCATCCTAATTATGAGGGCCGCGTCCTAATTATGAGGGCCGCATCCTAATTATGAGGGCCGCATCCTAATTATGAGGGCCCCTTCCTAATTATGAGGGCCGCGTCCTAATTATGAGGGCCGCATCCTAATTATGAGGGCCGCGTCCTAATTATGAGGGCCGCGTCCTAATTATGAGGGCCGCATCCTAATTATGAGGGCCGCATCCTAATTGCTTGTGTCCTCCTTGGCGGAGATGGAAACTGAAAGTTAACTTTGCCTTCCTGCCTGCTCCTGGTTCTTCTTCTCCTGCGGGACCAAACTTTGACTTTGCAGATTAGAAAAGCCAGGCTGTCTTTAGAACCATTTTGTTGTCCGTGCAGGTCGGAGGTCCGTCCTACGAGTGGTCAGACGGGACGACGCTGGAGTACACGGCCGACATCTCCGAGTCGCTGGAAGGTTCCAGCTCAGAGGAGCGGGAGGCGGGATGTGTCTTTGTGCTGCCCTCTGGTGGCTGGGTGAGGAGCAGCTGCAAGTCGCCACTGGATGGCGCTATCTGCTACTCCACCAACGTCACCAGCACCTCCCAAAGTAGGAGCAGCTTCTGCTGGCTGGCTTTGTCCGAGCACCCAAAACACGCTTTTTTTTCTTTGTGCTGACCCAGGAGCCAAACTGCAGGCCAGGTCAGAGGTCAACCATTGCCCTCAGAGCAACGGGACGTCCGAGTGGGTGCAGCACCAGGACCGCTGCTACGCCTTCCACATGAGCTTCTACAACTACAGCGTCTACAGCATGACGCAGGCCAGGAACATCTGCAGCGGCATGGGTGTGTGCTGGCGTTACCGTGGTTACGCTGCGCAGCCTCCTCACGCTTTTCCTCGCCTTTCCACAGACGCTCAGCTGCTGAGCATCCAAAGCAAGGAAGAGAACGACTTTGTGTCCAAGTACCTGTCTGATGACCCGCTCATCACCGGCCGAGTCTGGCTGGGTGGCACCCTCCACTCTCAAGGTACTGGCATCTTCTTAGAATATATATTATGATGGTGGCATCCTCTTAGAGGAATTATTATGCCAGTGTCATCCTATTATAGGAGTTATTATGTTATTGTCATCCTATTATTGGAGTTATTATGTTATTGTCATCCTATTATAGGAGTTATTATGTTATTGTCATCCTATTATAGGAATTATTATGTTATTGTCATCCTATTATAGGAGTTATTATGTTATTGTCATCCTATTATTGGAGTTATTATGTTATTGTCATCCTATTATAGGAGTTATTATGTTATTGTCATCCTATTATAGGAATTATTATGTTATTGTCATCCTATTATAGGAGTTATTATGTTATTGTCATCCTATTATAGGAATTATTATGCTAGTGGCATCCTCTTAGAGGAATTATTATGCTAGTCTCATCCTATTATAGGAATTATTATGCCAGTGTCATCCTATTATAGGAGTTATTATGTTATTGTCATCCTATTATAGGAATTATTATGTTACTGTCATCCTATAATAGGAGTTATTATGTTATTGTCATCCTATTATAGGAGTTATTATTTTAGTGTAATCCTATTATAGGAGTTATTATGTTATTGTCATCCTATTATAGGAGTTATTATGTTATTGTCATGCTATTATAGGAATTATTATGTTACTGTCATCCTATAATAGGAGTTATTATGTTATTGTCATCCTATTATAGGAGTTATTATTTTAGTGTAATCCTATTATAGGAGTTATTATGTTATTGTCATCCTATTATAGGAAGTACTATGTTATTGTCATCCTATTATAGGAATTATTATTTTAGTGTCATCCTATTCTAGGAGTTATTATGTTATTGTCATCCTATTATAGGAAGTATTATGTTATTGTCATCTTATTATAGGAAGTATTATGTTATTGTCATCTTATTATAGGAAGTATTATGTTATTGTCATCCTATTATAGGAATTATTATGTTATTGTCAACCTATTATAGGAGTTATTATGTTATTGTCATCCTATTATAGGAAGTATTATGTTATTGTCATCTTATTATAAGAAGTATTATGTTATTGTCATCCTATTATAGGAATTATTATGTTATTGTCAACCTATTATAGGAATTATTATGTTATTGTCATCCTATTATAGGAATTATTATTTTAGTGTCATCCTATTATAGGAATTATTATTTTAGTGTCATCCTATTATAGGAATTATTATTTTAGTGTCATCCTATTGTAGGAATTATTATTTTAGTGTCATCCTATTATAGGAATTATTATGCTAGTGCCATCCTATTATAGGAATTATTATGTTAGTGTCATCCTATTATAAGAATTATTATGCTAGTGTCTTCTTATTATATGAATTATGGTAGTGTGATCCTATTATAGGAATTATGGTAGTGTGCTCCTATTGTAAAATAAATATGGTAGTGTGCTCCTATTATAAGAATGATGGTAGTGTGCTCCTATTGTAAAAAAAAAATATGGTAGTGCGCTACTATTATAAGAATTATGGTAATGTGCTCCTATTATAAGAACTATTGTAGTGTGCTCCTATTGTAAAAAATATGGTAATGTGCTCTTATTGTAAAATAAATATGGTTGTGTGCCACTATTATAAGAATTATGGTAACGTGCTCCTATTGTAAAAAAAATATATGGTAGGTGCTACTATTATAAGAAGTATGGTAATGTGTTCCTATTGTAAAAAATATGGTAGTCTGCTCCTAATATAAGAATTATTGTAGTGTGCTCCTATTATAAGAATTATGGTAATGTACTCCTATTGTAAAAAATATATATATGGTAATGTGTTCCTAATATAAGAATTATGGTAGTGTGCTACTATTATAAGAATTATGGTAATGTGCTCCTATTGTAAAAAAAAATATATGGTAATGTGTTCCTTATATAAGAATTATGGTAGTGTGCTCCTATTATAAGAATTATGGTAGTGTGCTCCTATTATAAGAATTATGGTAGTGTGCTTCTAGTATAAGAATGATTGTAAAGTAACCCTAGAATAAGAAATACAGTGGTGTGTCCTGAGTATAAGAATTGTAATGTGCTCCTAGTAGAAGAATTACGGTAATGTGCTCCTAGTAGAAGAATTATGGTAATATGCTCCTAGTAGAACAATTATGGTAATGTGCTCCTAGTAGAAGAATTATGGTAATGTACTCCTAGTAGAAGAATTATGGTAATGTGCTCCTAGTAGAAGAATTATGGTAATGTGCTCCTAGTAGAAGAATTATGGTAATGTGCTTCTAGTAGAAGAATTATGGTAATATGCTCCTAGTAGAAGAATTATGGTAATGTGCTCCTAGTAGAAGAATTATGGTAATGTGCTCCTAGTAGAAGAATTATGGTAATGTGCTCCTAGTAGAAGAATTATGGTAATGTGCTCCTAGTAGAAGAATTATGGTAAAATGCTCCTAGTAGAAGAATTATGGTAAAGTGCTCCTAGTAGAAGAATTATGGTAATGTGCTCCTAGTAGAAGAATTATGGTAATGTGCTCCTAGTAGAAGAATTATGGTAACGTGCTCCTAGTAGAAGAATTACGGTAATGTGCTCCTAGTAGAAGAATTATGGTAATGTGCTCCTAGTAGAAGAATTATGGTAATATGCTCCTAGTAGAAGAATTATGGTAATGTGCTCCTAGTAGAAGAATTATGGTAATGTGCTCCTAGTAGAAGAATTATGGTAAAATGCTCCTAGTAGAAGAATGATGGTAAAATGCTCCTAGTAGAAGAATTATGGTAAAATGCTCCTAGTAGAAGAATTATGGTAACGTGCTCCTAGTAGAAGAATTATGGTAACGTGCTCCTAGTAGAAGAATTATGGTAATGTGCTCCTAGTAGAAGAATTATGGTAATGTGCTCCTAGTAGAAGAATTAAGGTAATGTGCTCCTAGTAGAAGAATTATGGTAATGTGCTCCTAGTAGAAGAATTATGGTAACGTGCTCCTAGTAGAAGAATTACGGTAATGTGCTCCTAGTAGAAGAATTAGTAGTAGTAATAATAATATTAGTAGTAACATTAGTCATAGTAATAATAGTAGTAATAATAGTAGTAATAGTAATAATAGTAGTACTAATAGTAGTAATAGTACTAATAGTAGTACTAATAGTAGTAATAGTAGTAGTAGTGATCAAATAAGGTAGACTCAGTAAATCCCACATTTAATGATGATATTGCAGCTGAGATAGGCTCCAGCACCCCCGCGACCCCAAAAGGGACAAGCAGTAGAAAATGGATGGATGGATGGATTGTTTACTGTGGTCCAGTAGGTGGCACTAATACTTGTTGTACTGTAAACTATAAAGTATTTTTAACCACAACTATAACCACGTTATTCTGAAAATACAGCGACTTGTCTGAAAAATTACATAATACACATATTTTATATGTAATACATAAAATGTCAAAATATTTTATTAATTTATACATACGTGTGTGTGTGTGCGCGTGCGTGTGAATGTCTGTGTGTGTGTGTGTGTGTGTGTGTGTGTGTGTGTGTATACACGTACCATACTATACACTGTTTGTACATACATTTTATGCCTAATAAGTATTTATTTATATATATTATAAGTACATATGAGAATCAGAAATACTTTATTAATCCCTGAGGAGAAACTCAGAAATATATATATATATATATATATATATATATATATATATATATAATATATATATATATATATATATATATATATATATATATATATATATATATATATGTATATATATATATATATATATATATATGTGTGTGTGTGTATATATATATATATATATATATATGTATATATATATATATATATATATATATATATATGTATATATATATATATATATATATATATATATGTGTGTGTGTGTATATATATATATATATATGTATATATATATATATATATATATATATAAAAATGATGTTTATCTATATGTAGTATAAATACACTTTATTTTGAAAATATAATAGTAATTGTGATGAAATTGACAGTAAATGTATCAAACAGGAAGATGGAGGATAAAGAAGTCAAAGTTATTGTCTTGTATGATTTAATGTCAATAATAAAAATATCTTTTATTTGGCCGTGATGCACACAGACTGTAACATGAAGAATGTTTGGAAATATGACAAACACTACGACACTGCACCGATACTGTGTTTTTGATATCAACACTGCATTGTTAGTGGTATCGACACTTCACCGATACTGTGTTAGTGGTATCGACACTGCACCGATGCTGTGTTTTTGGTATCGATACTGTAGTTTTGGTATCGGCACTTCTCCGATACTGTGTTAGTGGTATCAACACTTCTCCAATACTGTGTTAGTGGTATCGACACTTCTCCAGTACTGTGTTTAGTGGTATCGACACTGCACCGATACCGTGTTTTTGGTATCGACACCGCACCGATACCGTGTTTTTGGTATCGACACTTCACCGATACTGTGTTTTTGGTATCAACACATCACTGATACTGTGTTAGTGGTATCGACACCGCACCGATGCTGTGTTTTTGGTATCGATACTGTAGTTTTGGTATCGGCACTTCTCCGATACTGTGTTAGTGGTATCAACACTTCTCCAATACTGTGTTAGTGGTATCGACACTTCTCCAGTACTGTGTTTAGTGGTATCAACACTGCACGATACCGTGTTTTTGGTATCGACACCACACCGATACTGTGTTTTTGGTATCGACACTGTGTTAGCGTTATCATTATCACTGATGTTGCAACCTGTGTCGCTCTCACAGCAGACGGCTCAGCTCTCACCTTCTCCAACTGGAAGCCCGGAGTCTCGGTTACCACGGAGACGTCCAAGGCTGCGTGCGTTGTCATGGTGATGGCAGACGGAGGACGATGGAGTCGGGTCAGCTGTGAGGAAAGTTCCAGTCGTGTTGTCTGCCAAACCAACGCCAGTAAGTCTCATCAGTACTCTTTACTTTGCAAAGTAATCTGATTACTCCTTTAAAGGGTAACTGAGTTAGGCTACAAGTGTGCTCTTTACTTTGGAAAAGTAATCTGATTACTCCTTTAAATGGTTACTGAGTTAGGTTACAAGCAAGTCTTGTGCTGACTCTTTACTTTGGAAAGTAATCTGATTACTCTATTAAAATGTAACTGGGTTAGGTTACATGTAAGTCTTGTTGTGCTGACTCATCAGTACTCTTTACTTTGGAAAGTAATCTGATTACTCCTTTAAATAGTGACTG